>NW_028181432.1:12500-20000 GCF_964211825.1 Aythya ferina
TAGGGTTAGGGTTATGTTTAGGGTTAGGGTTAGGTTTAGGGTTAACGTTAGTGTTAGGGTTAGGGTTAGGGTTAGGGTTAGGGTTAGGGTTAGGGTTACGGTTAGGGTTAGGTTAAGGGTTTGGGTTAGGTTTAGGGTTAGGTTAAGGATTAGCGTTAGTGTTAGTGTTTAGTGTTAGGTTTCTCTTAGGGTTAGGGTTAGGGTTGGGGATAGGCTTAGGTTTAGGTTTAGGTTTGGGGTTAGGGTTAGGGTTAGGGCTAGGGTTAGGGTTAGGGTTAGGGTTAGGGTTAGGTTTGGGGTTAGGGTTAGGGTTAGGGTTCGGGTTAGGGTTAGGTTTAGGGTTAGGGTTAGGCTTAGGTTTAGGTTTAGGTTTGGGGTTAGGGTTAGGGTTAGGGTTAGGGTTAGAGTTAGGGTTAGGGTTAGGGTTAGGATTAGGGTTAGGGTTAGGGTTAGGGTTAGGGTTAGGGTTAGGGTTAGGGTTAGGGTTAGGGTTAACGTTAGTGTTAGGGTTAGGGTTAGGGTTAGGGTTACGGTTAGGGTTAGGGTTAGGGTAAGGGTTTGGTTTAGGGTTAGGGTTAGGTTTAGGGTTAGTGTTAGGATTAGGGTTACGGTTAGGGTTAGGGTTAGGGTTAGGGTTAGGGTTAGGGTTAGTGATCTCGTAGGTTTAAGTTTAGAGTTAGGGTTAGTGTTAGGGTTAGTGTTAGGGTTAGGGTTCTCTTAGGGTTAGGGTTAGGGTTAGGGTTAGGGTTAGGGTTCGGGTTAGGGTTAGGTTTAGGGTTAGGGTTAGGGTTAGGGTATGGGTTAGTGTTCTCTTGGGCTTAGGGTTAGGGTTAGGGTTAGTGTTCTCTTAGGGTTAGGGTTAGGGTTAGGGTTAGGGTTAGGGTTAGGGTTAGGGTTAGGGTTAGGGTTAGGGTTAGGGTTAGGGTTAGGGTTACGTTTAGTGTTAGGGTTAGGGTTAGGGTTAGGGTTAGGTTTAGGGTTAGGATTAAGGTTAGTGTTAGGGTTAGTGTTAGTGTTCTCTTAGATTTACGGTTAGGGTTAGGGTTAGGGATAGATTAAGGGAAAGGGTTTCAATTAGGGTTAGGCTTAGTGTTAGGGTTAGGGTTAGGGTTCTCTTTGGGTTAGGGTTAGGGTTAGGGTTAGGTTTAGGCTAAGGGTTAGGGTTAGGGTTAGGGTTAGGGTTAGGGTTAGTGTTCTCTTGTTAGGGTTAGGGTTAGGGTTAGGGATACGCTTAGGTTTAGGGTTATGTTTGGGGTTAGGGTTAGGGTTAGGGTTAGTGTACTCTTAGGCTTAGGGTTAGGGTTAGTGTTAGGGTTATGTTTAGGGTTAGGGTTAGGTTTAGGGTTAACGTTAGTGTTAGGGTTAGGGTTAGGGTTAGGGTTAGGGTTAGGGTTAGGGTTACGGTTAGGGTTAGGGTAAGGGTTTGGGTTAGGTTTAGGGTTAGGTTAAGGATTAGCGTTAGTGTTAGTGTTTAGTGTTAGGTTTCTCTTAGGGTTAGGGTTAGGGTTGGGGATAGGCTTAGGTTTAGGTTTAGGTTTGGGGTTAGGGTTAGGGTTAGGGTTAGGGTTAGGGTTAGGGTTAGGGTTAGGTTTGGGGTTAGGGTTAGGGTTAGGGTTAGGGTTAGGGTTAGGTTTAGGGTTAGGTTTAGGCTTAGGCTTAGGTTTAGGTTTGGGGTTAGGGTTAGGGTTAGGGTTAGGGTTAGGGTTAGGGTTAGGGTTAGGGTTAGGGTTAGGGTTAACGTTAGTGTTAGGGTTAGGGTTAGGGTTAGGGTTACGGTTAGGGTTAGGGTTAGGGTAAGGGTTTGGTTTAGGGTTAGGGTTAGGTTTAGGGTTAGTGTTAGGATTAGGGTTACGGTTAGGGTTAGGGTTAGGGTTAGGGTTAGGGTTAGGGTTAGTGATCTCTTAGGTTTAAGTTTAGATTTAGGGTTAGTGTTAGGGTTAGTGTTAGGGTTAGGGTTCTCTTAGGGTTAGGGTTAGGGTTAGGGTTAGGGTTAGGGTTAGGGTTCGGGTTAGGGTTAGGTTTAGGGTTAGGGTTAGGGTTAGGGTATGGGTTAGTGTTCTCTTGGGCTTAGGGTTAGGGTTAGGGTTAGTGTTCTCTTAGGGTTAGGGTTAGGGTTAGGGTTAGGGTTAGGGTTAGGGTTAGGGTTAGGGTTAGGGTTAGGGTTAGGGTTAGGGTTAGGGTTAGGGTTAGGGTTAGGGTTAGGGTTAGGGTTAGTGTTCTCTTAGGGTTAGGGTTAGGGTTAGGGATAGGCTTAGGGTTAGGGTTAGTTTTGGGGTTAGGGTTAGGGTTAGGGTTAGTGTTCTCTTAGGCTTAGGGTTAGGGTTAGTGTTAGGGTTATGGTTAGGGTTAGGGTTAGGTTAGGGTTAGGGTTAGGGTTCTCTTAGGGTTAGGGTTAACGTTAGAGTTAGGGTTAGGGTTAGGGTAAGGGTTAGGGTTAGGGTTAGGGTTAGGGTTAGTGATCTCTTAGGTTTAGGTTTAGGGTTAGGGTAAGGGTTAGGGTTAGGGTTAGGGGTAGTGTTAGGTTTAGGGTTCTCTTAGGGTGTGGTTTAGGGTTAGGGTTAGTGTTCTCTTAGGGTTATGGTTAGGGTTAGGGTTAGGTTTAGGGTTAGGGTTAGGGTTAGGGTTGGGGTTAGGTTTAGGGTTAGGGTTAGGGTTAGGTTTAGGGTTAGCGTTAGGATTAGGGTTACGGTTAGGGTTAGGGTTAGGGTTAGGGTTAGGGTTAAGTTGGGGTTAGGGTTAGGGTTAGGGTTAGGTTTAGTGTTCTCTTAGGGTTAGGGTTAGGGTTAGTGATAGGGTTAGGTTTAGGGTTCTCTTAGGGTGTGGTTTAGGGTTAGGGTTAGTGTTCTCTTAGGGTTAGGGTTAGGGTTAGGGTTAGGTTTAGGGTTAGGGTTAGGGTTAGTGTTAGGGTTAGGGTTAGGTTTACGGTTAGTGTTCTCTTAGGCTTAGGGTTAGTGTTAGGGTTATGGTTAGGGTTTGGTAAGGGTTAGGGTTAGGGTGAGGGTTCTCTTAGGGTTAGGGTTAGGGTTAGGGTTAGTGTTCTCTTAGGGTTAGTGTTAGGGTTATGGTTAGGGTTAGGTAAGGGTTAGGGTTAGGGTTAGGGTTCTCTTAGGGTTAGGGTTAGGGTTAGTATTCACTTAGGGTTAGGGATAGGGTTAGGGTTAGGGTTAGGGTTAGGGTTAGGGTTAGGGTTAGGGTTAGGGTTAGGGTTAGGGTTAGGGTTAGGGTTAGGGTTAGTATTCTCTCAGGGTTAGGGTTAGGGTTAGGGTTAGGGTTAGGGTTCTCTTAGGGTTAGGGTTAAGTTTAGGGTTAGGGTTAGGGTTAGGGTTAGGGTTACGGTTAGGGTTAGGGTTAGGGATAGTGTTCTATTAGTGTTAGGGTTAGGGTTAGGGATAGGCTTAGGTTTAGGGTTATGTTTGGGGTTAGGGTTAGGGTTAGGGTTAGTGTTCTCTTAGGCTTAGGGTTAGGGTTAGTGTTAGGGTTATGGTTAGGGTTAGGGTTAGGGTTAGGGTTAACGTTAGTGTTAGGGTTAGGGTTAGGGTTAGGTTTAGGGTTAGGGTTAGGGTTAGGTTTAGGGTTACGGTTAGGGTTAGAGTAAGGGTTTGGGTTAGGTTTAGGGTTAGGTTAAAGATTAGCGTTAGTGTTAGTGTTTAGTGTTAGGTTTCTCTTAGGGTTAGGGTTAGGGTTAGGGTTAGGGTTAGGGTAAGGGTTAGGGTTATGGTTAGGGTTAAGGTTAGGGTTAGGGTTAGGGTTAGGGTTAGGTTTAGGTTTAGGGTTAGGGTTAGGGTTAGGTTTAGGGTTAGTGATCTCTTAGGTTTAGGTTTAGGGTTAGGGTAAGGGTTAGGGTTAGGGTTAGGGGTAGGGTTAGGTTTAGGGTTCTCTTAGGGTGTGCGTTAGGGTTAGGGTTAGTGTTCTCTTAGGGTTATGATTAGGGTTAGGGTTAGGGTTAGGTTTAGGGTTAGGGTTAGGGTTAGGGTTGGGGTTAGGGTTAGGGTTAGGGTTAGTATTCTCTTAGGGTTAGTGTTCTCTTAGGGTTAGGGTAAGGGTTAGGGTTATGGTTAGGGTTAAGGTTAGGGTTAGGGTTAGGGTTAGGTTTAGGTTTAGGGTTAGGGTTAGGTTTAGGGTTAGTGATCTCTTAGGTTTAGGTTTAGGGTTAGGGTAAGGGTTAGGGTTAGGGTTAGGGGTAGGGTTAGGTTTAGGGTTCTCTTAGGGTGTGCGTTAGGGTTAGGGTTAGTGTTCTCTTAGGGTTATGATTAGGGTTAGGGTTAGGGTTAGGTTTAGGGTTAGGGTTAGGGTTAGGGTTGGGGTTAGGGTTAGGGTTAGGGTTAGTATTCTCTTAGGGTTAGGGTTAGGGTTAGGGTTAGGGTTAGGGTTAGGGTTAGGGTTAGGGTTAGGGTTAGTGTTCTCTTAGGGTTATGGTTAGGGTTAGGGATAGGCTTAGGGTTAGGGTTAGTTTTGGGGTTAGGGTTAGGGTTAGGGTTAGTGTTCTCTTAGGCTTAGGGTTAGGGTTAGTGTTAGGGTTATGGTTAGGGTTAGGGTTAGGTTAGGGTTAGGGTTAGGGTTCTCTTAGGGTTAGGGTTAACGTTAGTGTTAGGGTTAGGGTTAGGGTTAGGGTTACGGTTAGGGTTAGGGTTAGGGTAAGGGTTTGGTTTAGGGTTAGGGTTAGGTTTAGGGTTAGTGTTAGGATTAGGGTTACGGTTAGGGTTAGGGTTAGGGTTAGGGTTAGGGTTAGGGTTAGTGATCTCTTAGGTTTAAGTTTAGAGTTAGGGTTAGTGTTAGGGTTAGTGTTAGGGTTAGGGTTCTCTTAGGGTTAGGGTTAGGGTTAGGGTTAGGGTTAGGGTTCGGGTTAGGGTTAGGGTTAGGGTTAGGTTTAGGGTTAGGGTTAGGGTTAGGGTATGGGTTAGTGTTCTCTTGGGCTTAGGGTTAGGGTTAGGGTTATGTTTAGGATTAGGTTAGAGTTAGGGTTAGGGTTAGGGTTAGGGTTAGGGTTAGGGTTAGGGTTAGGGTTAGGGTTAGTGTTAGGGTTAGGATTAGGGTTATGGTTAGTGTTAGTGTTCTCTTAGGTTTAGGGTTAAGGTTAGGGTTAGGGTTAGTGTTAGGGTTAGGGTTCTCTTAGGGTTAGGGTTAGGGTTAGGGTTAGGGTTAGGGTTAGGGTTAGTGTTCTCTTAGGGTTAGGGTTAGGGTTAGGGATAGGCTTAGGGTTATGGTTAGTTTTGGGGTTAGGGTTAGGGTTAGGGTTAGTGTTCTCTTAGGCTTAGGGTTAGGGTTAGTGTTAGGGTTATGGTTAGGGTTAGGGTTAGGTTAGGGTTAGGGTTAGGGTTCTCTTAGGGTTAGGGTTAACGTTAGTGTTAGGGTTAGGGTTAGGGTTAGGGTTACGGTTAGGGTTAGGGTTAGGGTAAGGGTTTGGTTTAGGGTTAGGGTTAGGTTTAGGATTAGTGTTAGGATTAGGGTTACGGTTAGGGTTAGGGTTAGGGTTAGGGTTAGGTTTAGGGTTAGTGATCTCTTAGGTTTAAGTTTAGAGTTAGGGTTAGTGTTAGGGTTAGTGTTAGGGTTAGGGTTCTCTTAGGGTTAGGGTTAGGGTTAGGGTTAGGGTTAGGGTTCGGGTTAGGGTTAGGGTTAGGGTTAGGTTTAGGGTTAGGGTTAGGGTTAGGGTATGGGTTAGTGTTCTCTTGGGCTTAGGGTTAGGGTTAGGGTTATGTTTAGGATTAGGTTAGAGTTAGGGTTAGGGTTAGGGTTAGGTTTAGGGTTAGGGTTAGGGTTAGGGTTAGGGTTAGGGTTAGGGTTAGGGTTAGGGTTAGGGTTAGGGTTAGGATTAGGGTTATGGTTAGTGTTAGTGTTCTCTTAGGTTTAGGGTTAAGGTTAGGGTTAGGGTTAGTGTTAGGGTTAGGGTTCTCTTAGGGTTATGGTTAGGATTAGTGTTCTGTTAGGGTTAGGGTTAGGGTTAGGGTTAGGTTTAGGGTTAGGGTTAGGGTTAGGGTTAGGGTTAGGGTTAGGGTTAGGGTTAGGGTTAGTGTTCTCTTAGGTTTAGGGTTAAGGTTAGGGTTAGGGTTAGGGTTAGGGTAAGGTTTAGTGTTAGGTTTACGGTTACGGTTAGGGTTCTCTTATGGTTAGGGTTAGGGTTCTTTTAGAGATAGGGTTAGGGTTAGGGTTAGGGTTAGGGTTATATTTATGGTTAGGTTAGGTATAGGATTACTGTTCTCTTAGGGTTAGGGTTAGGGTTAGGGTTAGGGTTAGGGTTAGGGTTACGGTTAGGGTTAGGGTTAGGGTTAGTGTTCTCTTAGGGTTAGGGTTACGGTTAGGGATAGGGTTAGGGTTAGGGTTAGGTTTAGGGTTAGGATTAGGTTTATGGTTAGTGTTAGTGTTCTCTTAGGCTTAGGGTTAGGGTTAGGGTTATGGTTAGGGTTAGGTTAGGGTTAGGGTTAGGGTTAGGGTTAGGGTTAGGGTTACGTTTAGTGTTAGGGTTAGGGTTAGGGTTAGGGTTAGGTTTAGGGTTAGGATTAAGGTTAGTGTTAGGGTTAGTGTTAGTGTTCTCTTAGATTTACGATTAGGGTTAGGGTTAGGGATAGATTAAGGGAAAGGGTTTCAATTAGGTTTAGGCTTAGTGTTAGGGTTAGGGTTAGGGTTCTCTTTGGGTTAGGGTTAGGGTTAGGGTTAGTGTTTTCTTAGGGTTAGGGTTAGGGTTAGGGTTAGGTTTAGGCTAAGGGTTAGGGTTAGGGTTAGGGTTAGTGTTCTCTTGTTAAGGTTAGGGTTAGGGTTAGGGTTAGTGTTAGGATTAGGGTTAGGGTTAGGTTTAGGGTTCGGGTTCGGGTTGGGGTTAGGGTTAGGGTTAGGGTTAGGGTTAGGGTTAGGGTTAGGGTTAGGGTTAGGGTTAGGGTTAGGGTTAGGGTTAGGGTTCTCTTAGGGTTATAGTTAGGGTTAGGGTTAGGTTTGGGGTTAGGGTTAGGGTTAGGTTTACGGTTAGTGTTCTCTTAGGCTTAGGGTTAGGGTTAGGGTTATGGTTAGGGTTAGGTAAGGGTTAGGGTTAGGGTTAGGGTTCTCTTAGGGTTAGGGTTAGGGTTAGGGTTAGGGTTAGATTTAGGGTTAGGGTTAGGGTTGGGGTTAGGGTTAGGGTTAGGGTTAGTATTCACTTAGGGTTAGGGATAGGGTTAGGGTTAGGGTTAGGGTTAGGGTTAGGGTTAGGGTTAGGGTTAGGGTTAGTATTCTCTTAGGGTTAGGGTTAGGGTTAGGGTTAGGGTTAGGGTTAGGGTTCTCTTAGGGTTAGGATTAAGTTTAGGGTTAGGGTTAGGGTTAGGGTTAGGGTTACGGTTAGGGTTAGGGTTAAGGTTAGTGTTCTATTAGGGTTAGGGTTAGGGTTAGGGATAGGCTTAGGTTTAGGGTTATGTTTGGGGTTAGGGTTAGGGTTAGGGTTAGTGTTCTCTTAGGCTTAGGGTTAGGGTTAGTGTTAGGGTTATGTTTAGGGTTAGGGTTAGGTTTAGGGTTAACGTCAGTGTTAGGGTTAGGGTT
>NW_028181432.1:85000-87500 GCF_964211825.1 Aythya ferina
TAGGGTTCGGGTTAACGTTAGGGTTAGGGTTAGGGTTAACTTTAGGGTTACGGTTAGGGTTTGGGTTAAGGTTAGCGTTAGGGTTAGGGTTAGTTTTAGGGTTAGGGTTAGGGTTAGGGTTAGGGTTAGGGTTAGGGTTAGGGTTAGGGTTAGGGTTAGGGTTAGGGTTATGGTTAGGGTTAGGTTTAGGGTTAGGGTTCTCTTAGGGTTAGGGTTAGGTTTAGGGTTAGGGTTAGGGTTAGGGTTAGGATTAAGGTTAGGGTTAGGGTTAGTGTTCTCTTAGGGTTAGGGTTAGGGTTAGGATTAGGGTTAGGGTTAGGGTTAGGTTTAGGTTTAGGGTTAGTGTTAGTGTTCTCTTAGGCTTAGGGTTAGGGTTAAGGTTAGGATTAGGATTAGGGTTAGGGTTAGGGTTACGGTTAGGGTTAGGTTTAGCGTTAGGGGTAGCGTTTGGGTTAGGGTTAAGTTTAGGTTTAGGATTAAGGTTAGTGTTAGGGTTAGGGTTAGGGTTAGGTTTAGGGTTAGGGTTAGGGTTAGGGTTAGTGTTCTCTTAGAGTTAGGATTAGGGTTAGGGTTAGGGTTAGAGTTAGGGAATGGGTTACGGTAAGGGTTAGGGTTAAGGTTAGTGTTAGGGTTAGGGTTAGGGTTAGGGTTAGGGTTAGGGTTAGGGTTAGGGTTCTCTTAGGGTTAGGGTTAGGGTTAGTGATCTCTTAGGTTTAGGTTTAGAGTTAGGGTAAGTGTTAGGGTTAGGGTTAGGGTTAGGGGTAGGGTTAGGGTTAGGGTTCTCTTAGGGTTATGGTTAGTGTTAGGGTTAGTGTTAGGGTTAGGGTTAGGCTTAGGCTTAGGCTTAGGCTTAGGCTTAGGCTTAGGCTTAGGGTTAGGGTTTGGGTTTGGGTTAGGTTTAGGGTTAGGTTTCTCTTAGGGTTAGGGTTAGGATTAGGTTTAGGGTTAGGGTTAGGGTTAGGGTTAGGTTTAGGGTTAGGGTTAGTGTTAGGGTTAGTGTTAGTGTTCTCTTAGGGTTAGGGTTAGGGTTAAGGTTAGGATTAGGATTAAGGTTAGGGTTAGGGTTACGGTTAGGGTTAGGTTTAGCGTTAGGGGTAGGGTTTGGGTTAGGGTTAAGTTTAGGTTTAGGATTAAGGTTAGTGTTAGGGTTAGGGTTAGGGTTAGGTTTAGGGTTAGGGTTAGGGTTAGTGTTCTCTTAGAGTTAGGGTTAGGGTTAGGGTTAGGGTTAGAGTTAGGGAATGGGTTACGGTTAGGGTTAGGGTTAAGGTTAGTGTTAGGGTTAGGGTTAGGGTTAGGGTTAGGGTTAGTGATCTCTTAGGTTTAGGTTTAGAGTTAGGGTAAGGGTTAGGGTTAGGGTTAGGGTTAGGGTTAGGGTTAGGGGTAGGGTTAGGGTTAGGGTTCTCTTAGGGTTTGGGTTCGGGTTAGGGTTAGGGTTAGGGTTAGGGTTAGGGTTAGGGTTAGTGTTATGGTTAGCGTTACGGTTAGCGTTAGGGTTAGGGTTAGGGTAAGGGTTAGGGTTAGGGTTAGGGTTAAGGTTAGGGTTATGGTTAGGGTTAGGGTTATGGTTAGTGTTCTCTTAGGGTTAGGGTTAGGGTTAGGGTTAGGGTTAGGGTTAGGGTTAGGGTTAGGGTTAGGGTTAGGGTTAGGGTTAGGGTTAGGGTTAGGGTTAGGGTTAGGGTTAGGGTTAGGGTTCTCTTAGGGTTAGGGTTAGGGTTAGTGATCTCTTAGGTTTAGGTTTAGAGTTAGGGTAAGTGTTAGGGTTAGGGTTAGGGTTAGGGGTAGGGTTAGGGTTAGGGTTCTCTTAGGGTTATGGTTAGTGTTAGGGTTAGTGTTAGGGTTAGGGTTAGGCTTAGGCTTAGGCTTAGGCTTAGGCTTAGGCTTAGGCTTAGGGTTAGGGTTTGGGTTTGGGTTAGGTTTAGGGTTAGGTTTCTCTTAGGGTTAGGGTTAGGATTAGGTTTAGGGTTAGGGTTAGGGTTAGGGTTAGGTTTAGGGTTAGGGTTAGTGTTAGGGTTAGTGTTAGTGTTCTCTTAGGGTTAGGGTTAGGGTTAAGGTTAGGATTAGGATTAAGGTTAGGGTTAGGGTTACGGTTAGGGTTAGGTTTAGCGTTAGGGGTAGGGTTTGGGTTAGGGTTAAGTTTAGGTTTAGGATTAAGGTTAGTGTTAGGGTTAGGGTTAGGGTTAGGTTTAGGGTTAGGGTTAGGGTTAGTGTTCTCTTAGAGTTAGGGTTAGGGTTAGGGTTAGGGTTAGAGTTAGGGAATGGGTTACGGTTAGGGTTAGGGTTAAGGTTAGTGTTAGGGTTAGGGTTAGGGTTAGGGTTAGGGTTAGTGATCTCTTAGGTTTAGGTTTAGAGTTAGGGTAAGGGTTAGGGTTAGGGTTAGGGTTAGGGTTAGGGTTAGGGGTAGGGTTAGGGTTAGGGTTCTCTTAGGGTTTGGGTTCGGGTTAGGGTTAGGGTTAGGGTTAGGGTTAGGGTTAGGGTTAGTGTTATGGTTAGCGTTACGGTT
>NW_028181432.1:102500-105000 GCF_964211825.1 Aythya ferina
AGGGTTAGGGTTAGTGATCTCTTAGGTTTAGGTTTAGAGTTAGGGTAAGGGTTAGGGTTACAGATAGGGGTAGGGTTAGGGTTAGGGTTCTCTTAGGGTTAGGGTTAGTGTTAGGGTTAGGGTTAGGGTTAGGATTAGGGTTACGGTTACGGTTAGGATTAAGGTTAGTGTTAGGGTTAGGGTTAGTGTTCTCTTAGAGTTAGGGTTAGGGTTAGGGTTAGGGTTAGAGTTAGGGAAAGGGTTACGATTAGGGTTAGGGTTAGAGTTTTGTGTTAGGGTTAGGGTAAGGGTTAGGGTTAGGGTTAGGTTTAGGGTTAGGGTTAGGGTTCTCTTAGGTTTAGGGTTAGAGTTAGGGTTAGTGATCTCTTAGGTTTAGGTTTAGGGTTAGGGTAAGGGTTAGGGTTAGGGGTAGGGTTAGGGTTAGGGTTCTCTTAGGGTTTGGGTTAGGGTTAGGGTTAGTGTTCTCTTAGGGTTAGGGTTAGGGTTAGGGTTAGTGTTAGGGTTAGGGTTAGGTTTAGGGTTAGGGTTAGGGTTAGGGTTAGGGTTAGGGTTAGGGTGTGGGTTAGGGTTAGGGTTAGGGTTAGGGTTAGGGTTAGTGTTAGGGTTACGGATAGTATTCTCTTAGGGTTAGGGTTAGGGTTAGGGTTAGGTTTAGGTTTAGGTTTAGGGTTAGGTTTAGGGTTAGGGTTAGGGTTAGGGTTAGGGTTAGGGTTAGTGTTCTCTTAGGGTAAGGGTTACGGTTAGGGATAGGGTTAGGGTTAGGGATAGGTTTAGGGTTAGGATTAGGGTTATGCTTAGTGTTAGTGTTCTCTTACGCTTTTGGTAAGGTTTAGGGTTAGGGTTATGGTTAGGGTTAGATTAGGGTAAGGGTAAGGGTTAGGGTTAGGGTTAGGGTTAGGTTTAGGGTTAGTGTTATGGTTAGGGTTACGGTTAGGGTTAGGGTTAGGGTTAAGTTTAGGGTTAGAGTTAGTGATCTCTTAGGTTTAGGTTTAGGGTTAGGGTTAGTGTTAGGGTTAGGGTTAGGGTTCTCTTAGGGTTAGGGTTAGGGTTAGGGTTAGGGTTAGGGTTAGGGTTAGGGTTAGGTTAGGGTTAGGATTAGGGTTAGGGTTAGGGTTAGGGTTAGGGTTAGGGTTAGGGTTAGGGTTAGGGTTAGGGTTAGGGTTAGGGTTAGGGTTAGGGTTAGGTTTAGGGTTATGGTTAGGTTTAGGGTTAGGGTTGGGGTTAGGGTTCTCTTAGGGTTAGGGTTAGGGTTAGGGTTCTCTTAGGGTTAGGGTTAGGGTTAGGGTTAGTGTTCTCTTAGGGTTAGGGTTAGGGTTAGGGTTAGGTTTAGGTTTATGGTTAGGATTAAGGTTAGTGTTAGGGTTAGTGTTAGTGTTCTCTTAGATTTACGGTTAGGGTTAGGGTTAGGGATAGATTAAGGGAAAGGGTTTCAATTAGGGTTAGGCTTAGTGTTAGGGTTAGGGTTAGGTTTAGGGTTAGGTTTAGGTTTAGGGTTAGGTTTAGGTTTAGGGTTAGGGTTAGGGTTAGGGTTAGGTTTAGGGTTAGGGTTAGGGTTCTCTTAGGGTTAGGGTTAGGGTTAGGATTAGGGTTAGGGTTAGGGTTAGGGTTAGGGTTAGGCTAAGGGTTAGGGTTAGGGTTAGGGTTAGGGTTAGGGTTAGGGTTAGGGTTAGGTTTAGGCTTAGTGTTAGGGTTAGGGTTAGGGTTAGGGTTAGGGTTCTCTTAGGGTTAGGGTTAGGGTTAGGGTTAGGGTTAGGGTTAGGATTAGGGTTAGGGTTAGGGTTAGGTTTAGGGTTAGGGCTAGGGTTAGGGTTAGGGTTAGGGTTAGGGTTACGGTTAGGATTAAGGTTAGTGTTAGGGTTAGGGTTAGTGTTCTCTTAGAGTTAGGGTTAGGGATAGGGTTAGGGTTATCGTTAGGGTTATGTTAGGGTTAGGGTTAGGGTTAGGGTTAGGGTTAGGGTTAGGGGTATGGTTAGGGTTAGGGTTAGGGTTAGGGTTGGGGTTAGGCTTAGGTTTAGGCTTAGGCTTAGGCTTAGGGTTAGGGTTAGGGTTTGGGTTAGGGTTAGGGTTAGGGTTAGTGTTAGGGTTCTCTTAGGGTAAGGGTTAGGGTTAGGGTTAGGTTTAGGGTTAGGTTTAGGGTTAGGTTTAGGGTTAGGGTTAGGGTTAGGGTTAACGTTAGGGTTAGGGTTAGGGTTTGGGTTAGGGTTAGCGTTTGGGTAGGGTTAGGTTTAGGGTTAGGGTTAGGGTTTGGTTAGGCTTAGCGTTAGGGTTAGGGTTAGGTTTAGGGTTAGGGTTAGGGTTAGGTTTAGGGTTAGGGTTAGGATTAAGGTTAGGGTTAGGTTTAGTGTTCTCTTAGGGTTAGGGTTAGGGTTAAGGTTAGGATTAGGATTAGGGTTAGGGTTAGGGTTAGGGTTAGTGTTAGGTTTAGGGTTAGGGTTAGGGTTAGGGTTAGTGTTCTCTTAGAGTTAGGGTTAGGGTTAGGGTTAGGGTTAGAGTTCTCTTA
>NW_028181432.1:142500-145000 GCF_964211825.1 Aythya ferina
TAGGGTTTGGGTTAGGGTTAGGGTTAGGGTTAGGGTTAGGGTTAGGTTTAGGGTTAGGGTTAGGGTTACGGTTACGGTTAGGATTAAGGTTAGTGTTAGGGTTAGCGTTAGTGTTCTCTTAGAGTAAGGGTTAGGGTTAGGGTTAGGGTTAGAGTTAGGGAAAGGGTTACGGTTAGGGTTAGGCTTAGGGTTAGTGTTAGGGTTAGGGTTAGGGTTAGAGTTCTCTTAGGTTTAGGTTTAGGGTTAGGATAAGGGTTAGGGTTAGGGTTACGGGTAGGGTTAGGGTTAGGGTTCTCTTAGGGTTTGGGTTAGGGTTAGGGTTAGTGTTCTCTTAGGGTTAGGGTTAGGGTTAGGATTAGGGTTAGGGTTAAGTTTAGGGTTAGGGTTAGGGTTAGGGTTAGGGTTAGGGGTAGGGTTAAGTTTAGTGTTAGGCTTAGGGTTAGGGTTAGGGTTAGGGTTAGGGTTAGGGTTAGGGTTAGGTTTAGGGATAGGGTTAGGGTTAGGGTTAGGGTTAGGGTTAGTGTTAGGGTTAGGGTTAGGGTTAGGTTTAGGGTTAGGGTTAGGGTTAGGGTTAGGGTTAGGGTTAGGGATAGGGTTAGGGATAGGGTTAGGGTTAGGGTTAGGGTTAGGGTTAGGGTTAGTGTTAGGGTTGGGGTTAGGGTTACGGTGTGGGATAGGGTTAGGGTTAGGGTTAGGTTTAGTGTTAGGATTAGTGTTAGGGTTAGGTTTAGTGTTCTCTTAGAGTTACGGTTAGGGTTAGGGATAGATTTAGGGAAAGGGTTTCAATTAGGGTTAGGGTTAGTGTTAGGGTTAGGGTTAGGGTTAGGGTTCTCTTAGGGTTAGGGTTAGTGTTCTCTTAGGGTTAGGGTTAGGGTTAGGGTTAGGGTTAGGGTTAAAGTTAGGGTTAGGGTTAGGGTTAGGGTTAGGATTAGGGTTAGGGTTAGGTTTAGGGTTAGGGTTACGGTTAGGGTTAGGGTTACGTTTAGGGTTAGGGTTAGGTTTAGGCTTAGGGTTAGGTTAGGGTTAGGGTTAGGGTTAGAGTTAGGGTTAGGGTTAGGGTTCGGTTAGGGTTAGAGTTAGGGTTAGGGTTAGGGTTAGGGTTAGGGTTAGGGTTAGGGTTAGGGTTAGTGTTCTCTTGTTAGGGTTAGGGTTAGGGTTAGGGTTAGGGTTAGGGTTAGGGTTAGGGTTACGGTTAGGGTAATGTTAGGGTTAGGGTTAGGGTTAGGGTTAGGGATAGGGTTAGGGTTAGGGTTAGGGTTAGGGTTAGGGTTAGGGTTAGGGTTAGGGTTAGGGTTAGGGTTAGGGTTAGGGTTAGGGTTAGTGTTCTCTTAGAGTTAGGGTTATGGTTAGGGTTAGGGAGAGAGTTAGGGAAAGGGTTACGGTTAGGGTTAGTGTTAGGGTTAGTTTTAGGATTAGGGTTAGGGTTAGGGATAGTGATCTCTTAGGTTTAGGTTTCGGGTTAGGGTAAGGGTTAGGGTTAGGGTTAGGGTTAGGGTTAGGGTTAGGTTTAGGGTTCTCTGAGGGTTTGGGTTAGGGTTAGGGTTATTGTTCACTTAGGGTTAGGGTTAGGGTTAGGGTTAGGCTTAGGTTTAGGGTTAGGGTTAGGGTTAGGGTTAGGTTTAGGGTTCGGGTTAGGTTTAGGGTCAGGGTTAGGCTTAGGGTTAGGGTTAGGGTTAGGGTTAGGGTTAGGGTTAGGTTTAGTGTTAGGGTTAGGGTTAGGATTAGTGTTAGGGTTAGGGTTAGTGTTCTCTTAGAGTTAGGGTTAGGGTTAGAGTTAGGGAAAGGGTTACGGTTAGTGTTAGGGTTAGGGTTAGTGTTAGGGTTAGGGTTAGGGTTAGGGTTCTCTTAGGTTTAGGGTTAAGGTTAGGGTTAGTGATCTCTTAGGTTTAGGTTTCGGGTTAGGGTAAGGGTTAGGGTTAGGGTTAGGGTTAGGGTTAGGGTTAGGTTTAGGGTTCTCTGAGGGTTTGGGTTAGGGTTAGGGTTATTGTTCACTTAGGGTTAGGGTTAGGGTTAGGGTTAGGCTTAGGTTTAGGGTTAGGGTTAGGGTTAGGGTTAGGTTTAGGGTTCGGGTTAGGTTTAGGGTCAGGGTTAGGCTTAGGGTTAGGGTTAGGGTTAGGGTTAGGGTTAGGGTTAGGTTTAGTGTTAGGGTTAGGGTTAGGATTAGTGTTAGGGTTAGGGTTAGTGTTCTCTTAGGCTTAGGGTTAGGGTTAGGGTTAGGGTTAGGGTTAGGGTTAGGGTTAGGGTTAGTGTTCTCTTGTTAGGGTTAGGGTTAGGTTTAGGGTTAGGATTAGGGTTAGGATTAGGGTTACGGTTAGGGTTAGGGTTAGGGTTAGGGTTAGGGTTAGGTTTAGGGTTAGGGTTACGGTTAGGGTTAGGGTTACGGTTAGGGTTAGTGTTAGGTTTAGGGTTAGGGTTAGGTTAGGGTTAGGGTTAGGGTTAGGGTTAGGGTTAGGGTTAGGGTTAGGGTTAGGGGTAGGGTTAGTGTTCAGGTTAGGGTTCT
>NW_028181432.1:237500-240000 GCF_964211825.1 Aythya ferina
TTTAGGGTTAGGGTAAGGGTTAGGGTTAGAGTAAGGGGTAGGGTTAGGGTTAGGGTTCTCTTAGGGTTTTGGTTAGGGTTAGGTTTAGTGTTCTCTTAGGGTTAGGGTTAGGGTTAGGGTTAGGATTAGGGTTAGGTTTAGGGTTAGGGTTAGGGTTAGGGGTAGGGTTAGGGTTAGAATTAGGGTTAGGGTTAGGATTAGTATTCTCTTAGGGTTATGGTTATGGTTAGGGTTAGGGTTAGGGTTAGGGTTAGGGTTAGGGTTAGGGTAAGGGTTAGGGTTAGGGTTAGGGTTAGGGTTAGGGTTAGGGTAAGGATTAGGATTAGGATTAGGGTTAGGGTTAGGGTTAGGTTTAGCGTTAGGTGTAGGGTTTGGGTTAGGGTTAGGGTTAGGGTTAGGTTTAGGGTTAGGGTTAGGGTTACGGTTACGGTTAGGATTAAGGTTAGTGTTAGGGTTAAGGTTAGTGTTCTCTTAGAGTAAGGGTTAGGGTTAGCGTTAGAGTTAGAGTTAGGGAATGGGTTACGGTTAGGGTTAGGGTAAGGGTTAGGGTTACAGTTAGGGGTAGGGTTAGGGTTAGGGTTAGGGTTAGGGTTAGTGTTCTCTTAGGGTTAGGGTTAGGGTTAGGGTTAGGGTTAGGGTTAGGGTTAGGGTTAGGGTTAGGGTTAGGGTTAGGGTTAGGGTTAGTATTCTCTTAGGGTTATGGTTATGGTTAGGGTTAGGGTTAGGGTTAGGGTTAGGGTAAGGGTTAGGGTTAGGGTTAGGGATACGGTTAGGGATAGGGTTAGGGTTAGGTTTAGGATTAGGATAGGGTTATGGTTAGTGTTAGTGTTCTCTTAGGGTTAGGGTTAGGGTTAGGGTTAGGGTTATGGTTAGGGTTAGGTTCGGGTTAGTGTTAGGGTTAGGGTTAGGGTTAGGGTTAGGTTTAGGGTAAGTGTTAGGGTTAGGGTTACGGTTAGGGTTAGGGTTAGGGTTAGGGTTAGGGTTAGTGATCTCTTAGGTTTAGGTTTCGGGTTAGGGTTAGGGCTAAGGTTAGGGTTAGGGTTAGGGTTCTCTTAGGGTTAGGGTTAGGGTTAGGGTTAGGGTTAGGGTTAGGGTTAGGGTTAGGGTTAGCGTTAGGGTTAGGGTTAGGGTTAGGGTTAGGGTTAGGGTTAGGGTTAGGATTATTGTTCTCTTAGGGTTAGGGTTAGGGTTAGGGTTAGGGTTAGGGTTAGGGTTAGGGTTAGGATTAGGGTTAGGGTTAGGGTTAGGTTTAGGGTTAGGATTAGGTTAGTGTTAGGGTTAGGGTTAGTGTTCTCTTAGAGTTACGGTTAGGGTTAGGGATAGATTTAGGGAAAGGGTTTCAATTAGGGTTAGGGTTAGTGTTAGTGTTAGGGTTAGGGTTAGGGTTCTCTTAGGGTTAGGGTTAGGGTTAGTGTTCTCTTAGGGTTAGGGTTAGGGTTAGGGTTAGGGTTAGGGTTAGGGTTAGGTTTAGGGTTAGGATTAGGGTTAGGGTTAGGGTTACGGTTAGGGTTAGGGTTAGGGTTAGGGTTAGGTTTAGGGTTAGGGTTACGGTTAGGGTTAGGGTTACGGTTAGGGTTAGGGTTGGGGTTAGGGTTAGGGTTAAGTTAGGGTTAGGGTTAGGGTTAGGGTTAGGGTTAGGGTTAGGGTTAGGGTTAGGGTTAGGGTTAGGGTTAGGGTTAGGGTTAGGGTTAGGGTTCTATTAGGGTTAGGGTTAGGGTTAGGGTTAGGGTTAGGGTTAGTGTTAGGGTTAGGGTTAGTGTTCTCTTGTTAGGGTTAGGGTTAGGGTTAGGGTTAGGGTTAGGGTTAGGGTTAGGGTTAGTGTTAGGGTTAGTGTTAGTGTTCTCTTGTTAGGGTTAGGGTTAGGGTTAGGGTTAGGGTTAGGGTTAGGGTTAGGGTTAGGGTTAGTGTTAGGGTTAGGGTTAGGGTTACGGTTAGGGTTAGGGTTAGGGTTAGGGTTAGGTTAGGGTTAGGGTTAGTGTTAGGGATAGGGTTAGTGTTCTCTTGTTAGGTTTAGGGTTAGGGTTAGGGTTAGGGTTAGGGTTAGGGTTAGGGTTAGGGTTAGGGTTAGGGTTAGGGTTACGGTTAGGGTTAGGGTTTGGGTTAGGGTTAGGTTAGGGTTAGGGTTAGGGTTAGGGTTAGGGGTAGGGTTAGGGTTAGGGTTAGGGTTAGGGTTAGTGTTCTCTTAGAGTTAGGGTTAGGGTTAGTGTTAGGGTGAGAGTTAGGGAAAGGGTTACGGTTAGGGTTAG
Organism: Aythya ferina; assembly: GCF_964211825.1. NCBI lineage: Eukaryota > Metazoa > Chordata > Aves > Anseriformes > Anatidae > Aythya > Aythya ferina. The sequence continues at coordinate 239,747 of NW_028181432.1, forward strand.
GTTTCGGGTTAGTTTTAGGTTTAGGGTTAGGGTTAGGGTTAGGGTTAGTGTTAGGGTTAGGGTTAGGGGTAGGGTTAGGGTTAGGGTTCTCTGAAGGGTTTGGGTTAGGGTTAGGGTTAGTGTTCTCTTAGGGTTAGGGTTAGGGTTAGGGTTAGGGTTACGGTTAGAGTTAGGGTTAGGGTTAGGGTTAGGGTTAGGGTTAGGGTTACGGTTAGGGTTTGGTTTAGGGTTAGGGTTAGGGTTACGGTTAGGGT
>NW_028181432.1:292500-295000 GCF_964211825.1 Aythya ferina
GTTAGGATTAGGATTAGGGTTAGGGTTAGGGTTAGGGTTAGTGTTAGGTTTAGGGTTAGGGTTAGGGTTAGGGTTAGTGTTCTCTTAGAGTTAGGGTTAGGGTTAGGGTTAGGGTTAGAGTTCTCTTAGGGTTAGGGTTAGGGTTAGTGATCTCTTAGGTTTAGGTTTAGAGTTAGGGTAAGGGTTAGGGTTACAGATAGGGGTAGGGTTAGGGTTAGGGTTCTCTTAGGGTTAGGGTTAGTGTTAGGGTTAGGGTTAGGGTTAGGATTAGGGTTACGGTTACGGTTAGGATTAAGGTTAGTGTTAGGGTTAGGGTTAGTGTTCTCTTAGAGTTAGGGTTAGGGTTAGGGTTAGGGTTAGAGTTAGGGAAAGGGTTACGATTAGGGTTAGGGTTAGAGTTTTGTGTTAGGGTTAGGGTAAGGGTTAGGGTTAGGGTTAGGTTTAGGGTTAGGGTTAGGGTTCTCTTAGGTTTAGGGTTAGAGTTAGCGTTAGTGATCTCTTAGGTTTAGGTTTAGGGTTAGGGTAAGGGTTAGGGTTAGGGGTAGGGTTAGGGTTAGGGTTCTCTTAGGGTTTGGGTTAGGGTTAGGGTTAGTGTTCTCTTAGGGTTAGGGTTAGGGTTAGGGTTAGTGTTAGGGTTAGGGTTAGGTTTAGGGTTAGGGTTAGGGTTAGGGTTAGGGTTAGGGTTAGGGTGTGGGTTAGGGTTAGGGTTAGGGTTAGGGTTAGGGTTAGTGTTAGGGTTACGGATAGTATTCTCTTAGGGTTAGGGTTAGGGTTAGGGTTAGGGTTAGGTTTAGGTTTAGGTTTAGGGTTAGGGTTAGGGTTAGGGTTAGGGTTAGGGTTAGGGTTAGGGTTAGTGTTCTCTTAGGGTAAGGGTTACGGTTAGGGATAGGGTTAGGGTTAGGGATAGGTTTAGGGTTAGGATTAGGGTTATGCTTAGTGTTAGTGTTCTCTTACGCTTTTGGTAAGGTTTAGGGTTAGGGTTATGGTTAGGGTTAGATTAGGGTAAGGGTAAGGGTTAGGGTTAGGGTTAGGGTTAGGTTTAGGGTTAGTGTTATGGTTAGGGTTACGGTTAGGGTTAGGGTTAGGGTTAAGTTTAGGGTTAGAGTTAGTGATCTCTTAGGTTTAGGTTTAGGGTTAGGGTTAGTGTTAGGGTTAGGGTTAGGGTTCTCTTAGGGTTAGGGTTAGGGTTAGGGTTAGGGTTAGGGTTAGGGTTAGGGTTAGGTTAGGGTTAGGATTAGGGTTAGGGTTAGGGTTAGGGTTAGGGTTAGGGTTAGGGTTAGGGTTAGGGTTAGGGTTAGGGTTAGGGTTAGGGTTAGGTTTAGGGTTATGGTTAGGTTTAGGGTTAGGGTTGGGGTTAGGGTTCTCTTAGGGTTAGGGTTAGGGTTAGGGTTCTCTTAGGGTTAGGGTTAGGGTTAGGGTTAGTGTTCTCTTAGGGTTAGGGTTAGGGTTAGGGTTAGGTTTAGGTTTATGGTTAGGATTAAGGTTAGTGTTAGGGTTAGTGTTAGTGTTCTCTTAGATTTACGGTTAGGGTTAGGGTTAGGGATAGATTAAGGGAAAGGGTTTCAATTAGGGTTAGGCTTAGTGTTAGGGTTAGGGTTAGGTTTAGGGTTAGGTTTAGGTTTAGGGTTAGGTTTAGGTTTAGGGTTAGGGTTAGGGTTAGGGTTAGCGTTAGGGTTAGGGTTAGGTTTAGGGTTAGGGTTAGGGTTCTCTTAGGGTTAGGGTTAGGGTTAGGATTAGGGTTAGGGTTAGGGTTAGGGTTAGGGTTAGGCTAAGGGTTAGGGTTAGGGTTAGGGTTAGGGTTAGGGTTAGGGTTAGGGTTAGGTTTAGGCTTAGTGTTAGGGTTAGGGTTAGGGTTAGGGTTAGGGTTCTCTTAGGGTTAGGGTTAGGGTTAGGGTTAGGGTTAGGGTTAGGATTAGGGTTAGGGTTAGGGTTAGGTTTAGGGTTAGGGCTAGGGTTAGGGTTAGGGTTAGGGTTAGGGTTACGGTTAGGATTAAGGTTAGTGTTAGGGTTAGGGTTAGTGTTCTCTTAGAGTTAGGGTTAGGGATAGGGTTAGGGTTATCGTTAGGGTTATGTTAGGGTTAGGGTTAGGGTTAGGGTTAGGATTAGGGTTAGGGTTAGTGATCACTTACGTTTAGGTTTAGGGTTAGGGTTAGGGTTAGGGTTAGGGTTAGGATTAGTGTTCTCTTAGAGTTACGGTTAGGTTTATGGTTAGGGTTAGGGTTTGGGTTAGGTTTAGGGTTAGGGTTAGGGTTAGTTTTAGGGTTAGGTTTAGGATTAGCGTTAGGGTTAGGGTTAGGGTTAGGGTTCTCTTAGGGTTAGGGTTAGGGTTAGGGTTAGGGTTAGGGTTAGGTTTAGTGTTCTCTAAGGGTTAGGGTTAAGGTTAGGGTTAGGGTTAGGGTTAGGGTTAGGGTAAGGGTTAGGGTAAGGGTTAAGTTTAGGGTTAGGGTTAGGGTTAGGGTTAGGGTTAGGGTTAGGGTTAGGGTTAGGGTTAGGTTTAGGG
>NW_028181432.1:297500-300000 GCF_964211825.1 Aythya ferina
TTAGGCTTAGGGTTAGGGTTAGGGTTAGGGTTAGGGTTAGGATTACGATTAGGGTTAGGATTAGGGTTAGGTTTAGAGTTAGGGGTAGGGTTTGGGTTTTGGTTAGGGTTAGGGTTAGAATTAGGGTTACGGTTACGGTTAAGATTAAGGTTAGTGTTAGGGTTAGGGTCAGTGTTCTCTTAGAGTTAGGGTTAGGGTTAGGGTTAGGGTTCGAGTTAGGGAAAGGGTTACGATTAGGGTTAGGGTTAGGGTTTTGTGTTAGGTTTAGGGTAAGGGTTAGGGTTAGGGTTAGGGTTAGGGTTAGGGTTCTCTTAGGTTTAGGGTTAGGGTTAGGGTTAGTGATCTCTTAGGTTTGGGTTTAGGGTTAGGGTAAGGGTTAGGGTTAGGGGTAGGGTTAGGGTTAGGGTTCTCTTAGGGTTTGGGTTAGGGTTAGGGTTAGTGTTCTCTTAGGGTTAGGGTTGGGGTTAGGGTTAGGGTTAGGGTTAGGGTTAGGTTTAGGGTTAGGGTTAGGGTTAGGGTTAGGGTTAGGGTTAGGGTTAGGGTTAGGGTGTGCGTTAGGGTTAGGGTTAGGGTTAGGGTGTGGGTTAGTGTTAGGGTTACGGATAGTATTCTCTTAGGGTTAGGGTTAGGGTTAGGGTTAGTTTTAGGTTTAGGGTTAGGGTTAGGGTTAGGGTTAGGGTTAGGGTTAGTGTTCTCTTAGGGTTAGGGTTACGGTTAGGTATAGGGTTAGGGTTAGGGATTGGTTTAGGGTTAGGATTAGGGTTATGCTTAGTGTTAGTGTTCTCTTACGCTTAGGGTAAGGTTTAGGGTTAGGGTTATGGTTAGGGTTAGATTAGGGTAAGGGTTAGGGTTAGGGTTAGGGTTAGGGTTAGGGTTAGGTTTAGGGTTAGTGTTATGGTTAGGGTTAGGGTAGGGTTAGGGTTAGGGTTAGGGTTAGGGTTAGGGTTAGGGTTAGTGATCTCTTAGGTTTAGGTTTAGGTTTAGGGTTAGTGTTAGGGTTAGGGTTAGGGTTCTCTTAGGGTTAGGGTTAGGGTTAGGATTAGGGTTAGGATTAGGGTTAGGGTTAGGGATAGGGTCAGTGTTAGGGTTAGGGTTAGTGTTCTCTTAGGTTTAGGGTTAGGTTTAGGGTTATGGTTAGGGTTAGGTTAGGGTTAGGGTTAGGCTTAGGGTTAGGGTTAGGGTTAAGGTTAGGGTTAGGGTTAGGGTTGGGGTTAGGGTTAGTGATCTTTTACGTTTAGGTTTAGGGTTAGGGTTAGGGTTAGGGTTAGGGTTCTCTTAGGGTTAGGGTTAGGGTTAGGGTTAGTGTTCTCTTACGGTTAGGGTTAGGGTTAGGGTTAGGTTTAGGTTTATGGTTAGTATTAAGGTTAATGTTAGGGTTAGTGTTAGTGTTCTCTTAGATTTACGGTTAGGGTTAGGGTTAGGGATAGATTAAGGGAAACGGTTTCAATTAGGGTTAGGCTTAGTGTTAGGGTTAGGGTTAGGGTTCTATTAGGGTTAGGGTTAGGGTTAGGGTTAGGGTTAGGGTTAGGGTTAGGGTAAGGGTTAGGGTTAGGTTTAGGCTAAGGGTTGGGTTAGGGTTAGGGTTAGGGTTAGGGTTAGGTTTAGGCTTAGTGTTAGGGTTAGGGTTAGGGTTAGGGTTCTCTTAGGGTTAGGGTTAGGGTTAGGGTTAGGGTTAGGGTTAGGATTAGGGTTAGGGTTAGGGTTAGGGTTAGGGTTAGGGTTACGGTTAGGATTAAGTTTAGTGTTAGGGTTAGGGTTAGTGTTCTCTTAGAGTTAGGGTTAGGGATAGGGTTAGGGTTACGGTTAGAGTTAGGGAAAGGGTTACGATTAGGGTTAGGGTTAGGGTTTCGTGTTAGGGTTAGGGTAAGGGTTAGGGTTAGGGTTAGGGTTAGGGTTCTCTTAGGTTTAGGGTTAGGGTTAGGGTTAGTGATCTCTTAGGTTTAGGTTTAGGGTTAGGGTAAGGGTTAGGGTTAGGGTTAGGGTTAGGGTTCTCTTAGGGGTTGGGTTAGGGTTAGGGTTAGTGTTCTCTTAGGGTTAGGGTTAGGGTTAGGGTTAGGGTTAGGGTTAGGGTTAGGGTTAGGGTTATGTTTAGGGTTAACGTTAGGGTTAGGGTTAGGGTTTACGTTAGGGTTAGGGTTAGCGTTAGGGTTAGGGTTAGGGTTAGTGTTCTCTTAGGTTTAGGGTTAGGGTTAGGGTTATGTTTAGGGTTAGGTTAGGGTTAGGGTTAGGGTTAGGGTTAGGGTTAGGTTTAGGGTTAGGGTTAGGGTTAGGGTTAGGGTTACGGTTAGGGTTAGGGTTAGGGTTGGGGTTAGGGTTAGGGTTAGTGATCTCTTACGTTTAGGTTTAGGGTTAGGGTTAGGGTTAGGGTTCTCTTAGGGTTAGGGTTAGGGTTAGGGTTAGTGTTCTCTTAGGGTTAGGGTTAGGGTTAGGGTTAGGTTTAGGTTTATGGTTAGGATTAAGGTTAGTGTTAGGGTTAGTGTTAGTGTTCTCTTAGATTTAC
>NW_028181432.1:327500-330000 GCF_964211825.1 Aythya ferina
TTAGGGTTAGTGTTCTCTTAGAGTTAAGGTTAGGGTTAGGGATAGATTTAGGGAAAGGGTTTCAATTAGGGTTAGGGTTAGTGTTAGGGTTAGGGTTAGGGTTCTCTTAGGGTTAGGGTTAGGGTTAGGGTTAGTGTTCTCTTAGGGTTAGGGTTAGGGTTAGGCTTAGGGTTAGGGTTAGGTTTAGGGTTAGGGTTAGGGTTAGGGTTAGGGTTAGGGTTAGGGTTAGGGTTAGGGTTAGGGTAATGGTTAGGGTTAGGGTTAGGGTTAGGGTTAGGGTAGGGTTAGGGTTAGGTTTAGGGTTAGGGTTAGGGTTAGGGTTAGGGGTAGGGTTAGGGTTAGGGTTCTCTAAGGGTTAGGGTTAGGGTTAGGTTTAGTGTTAAGCTTAGGGTAATGGTTAGGTACAGTGTTAGGTTTAGGTTTAGGGTTAGGGGTACGGTTAGGGTTAGGGTTCGGGTTAGGGTTAGGGTTAGGGTTAGGGTTAGGATTAAGGTTAGGGTTAGGGTTAGGGTTAGGGTTAGGGTTAGGGTTAGGGTTAGGGTTAGGGTTAGGGTTAGGATTAAGTTTAGGTTTAGGTTTAGTGTTCTCTTAGGGTTAGGGTTAGGGTTAGGGATAGGGTTAGGGTTAGGTTTAGGGTTAGGGTTAGGGTTAGGGTTAGGGTTAGGGTTAGGGTTACGGTTAGGGTTAGGGTTAGGGTTAGTATTCTCTTAGGGTTAGGGTTATGGTTAGGGTTGGGGTTAGGGTTAGGGTTAGGGTAAGGGTTAGGGTTAGGATTAGGGTTAGGGGTAGGGTTAGGTTTAGCGTTAGGTGTAGGGTTTGGGTTAGGGTTAGGGTTAGGGTTAGGGTTAGGGTTAGGTTTAGGGTTAGGGTTAGGGTTACGGTTACGGTTAGGATTAAGGTTAGTGTTAGGGTTAGGGTTAGTGTTCTCTTAGAGTAAGGGTTAGGGTTAGGGTTAGGGTTAGAGTTAGGGAAAGGGTTACGGTTAGGGTTAGGCTTAGGGTTAGTGTTAGGGTTAGGGTTAGGGTTAGGGTTCTCTTAGGTTTAGGTTTAGGGTTAGGATAAGGGTTAGGTTTAGGGTTACGGGTAGGGTTAGGGTTAGGGTTCTCTTAGGGTTTGGGTTGGGGTTAGGGTTAGTGTTCTCTTAGGGTTAGGGTTAGGGTTAGGATTAGGGTTAGGGTTAGGTTTTGGGTTAGGGTTAGGGTTAGGGTTAGGGTTAGGGTTTCGGTTAGGGTTAGGGTTAGGGATAGGGTTAGGGTTAGGGTTAGGGTTAGGGTTAGTGTTAGGGTTAGGGTTAGGGTTAGGTTTAGGGTTAGGGTTAGGGTTAGGGTTAGGGTTAGGGTTAGGGATAGGGTTAGGGATAGGGTTAGGGTTAGGGTTAGGGTTAGGGTTAGTGTTAGGGTTAGGGTTAGGGTTACGGTGTGGGATAGGGTTAGGTTTAGGGTTAGGTTTAGTGTTAGGATTAGGGTTATGGTTAGTGTTAGTGTTCTCTTAGGTTTAGGGTTAGGGTTAGGGTTAGGGTTAGGGTTATGGTTAGGGTTAGGTTCGGGTTAGGGTTAGGGTTAGGGTTAGGGTTAGTGTTCGGGTTAGGTTTACGGTAAGTGTTAGGGTTAGGGTTACGGTTAGGGTTAGGGTTAGGGTTAGTGATCTCTTAGGTTTTGGTTTAGGCTTAGGGTTAGGGCTAAGGTTAGGGTTAGGGTTAGGGTTCTCTATGGGTTAGGGTTAGGGTTAGGATTAGGGTTAGGGTTAGGGTTAGGGTTAGGGTTAGGGTTAGGGTTAGGGTTAGGGTTAGGATTAGGGAAAGGGTTAGGGTTAGGGTTAGGGTTAGTGTTCTCTTAGGTTTAGGGTTAAGGTTAGGGTTAGGGTTAGGGTTAGGGTAAGGGTTAGTGTTAGGGTTAAGGTTACGGTTAGGGTTCTCTTATGGTTAGGGTTAGGGTTAGGGTTAGAGATAGGGTTAGGGTTAGGGTTAGGGTTAGGGTTAGGGTTAGTTTTAGGGTTAGGGTTAGTGTTAGGATTACTGTTCTCTTAGGGTTAGGGTTAGGGTTAGGGTTAGGGTTAGGGTTAGGGTTAGGGTTAGGGTTAGGGTTAGGGTTAGGGTTAGGGTTAGGGTTAGGGTTAGGGTTAGGGTTAGTGTTCTCTTAGAGTTAAGGTTAGGGTTAGGGATAGATTTAGGGAAAGGGTTTCAATTAGGGTTAGGGTTAGTGTTAGGGTTAGGGTTAGGGTTAGTGTTCTCTTAGGGTTAGGGTTAGGGTTAGGGTTAGTGTTCTCTTAGGGTTAGGGTTAGGGTTAGGGTTAGGGTTAGGGTTAGGGTTATGGTTAGGGTTAGGGTTAGGGTTAGGGTTAGGGTTAGGGTTAGGGTTAGGGTTAGGGTTAGTGTTAGGGTTAGGGTTAGGGTTAGGGTTAGGGTTAGGGTTAGGGGTAGGGTTAGGGTTAGGGTTAGGGTTAGGGTTAGGGTTAGGTTTAGTGTTAAGCTTAGGGTAATGGTTAGGTGCAGTGTTAGGTT
>NW_028181432.1:335000-337500 GCF_964211825.1 Aythya ferina
TTAGGTTTAGGTTTAGGGTTAGGGTAAGGATTAGGGTTAGGGTTAGGGGTAGGGTTAGGGTTAGGGTTCTCTTAGGGTTTGGTTTAGGGTTAGGGTTAGTGTTCTCTTAGGGTTAGGGTTAGGGTTAGGGTTAGGGTTAGGTTTAGGGTTATGGTTAGGGTTAGGGTTAGGGTTAGGGTTAGGGTTAGGGTTAGGGATAGGGTTAGGGTTAGGCTTAGGGTTAGGGTTAGGGTTAGGGATAGGGGTAGGGTTAGGGTTAGGGTTAGGATTAGGGTTAGGGTTAGGGTTAGTGTTAGGTTTAGGGTTAGTGTTCTCTTAGATTTAGGGTTACGGTTAGGGATAGGGTTAGGGTTAGAGTTAGGTTAAGGTTAGGGTTAGGGTTAGGCATAGGGTTAGGGTTAGGTTAGGGTTAGGGTTACGGTTAGGGTTAGGGTTGGGGTTAGGGTTAGGGTTAGGGTTAGTGTTAGGGTTAGGGTTAGGGTTCTCTTAGGGTTAGGGTTAGGGTTAGGGTTAGTGATCTCTTACGTTTAGGTTTAGTGTTAGGTTTAGTGTTAGGGTTAGGGTTAGGGTTAGGGTTAGGGTTCTCTTACGGTTAGGGTCAGGGTTAGGGTTAGGGTTAGTGTTCTCTTAGGGTTGGGGTTAGGGTTAGGTTTAGGTTTAGGGTTAGGTTTAGGGTTAGGGTTAGGGTTAGGGTTAGGGTTAGGGTTAGGGTTAGGGTTAGGGTTAGGGTTAGGGTTAGGGTTAGGATTAAGGTTAGTGTTAGGGTTAGGTTTAGTGTTCTCTTAGAGTTACGGTTAGGGTTAGGGCTAGATTTAGGGAAAGGGTTTCAATTAGGGTTAGGGTTAGTGTTAGGGTTACGGTTACGGTTAGGGTTCTCTTATGGTTAGGGTTAGGGTTCTCTTAGAGATAGCGTTAGGGTTAGGGTTAGGGTTAGGGTTAGGTTTAGGGTTAGGGTTAGGGTTAGGATATGGGTAAGGGTTAGGGTTAATGTTAGGGTTAGGTTTAGGGTTAGGATTAAGGTTAGTGTTAGGGTTCGGGTTAGGTTTAGGGTTAGGGTTAGGGTTAGGGTTAGGGTTAGGGTTAGGGTTAGGGTTAGGGTTAGGATTAGGGTTAGGGTTAGGGTTAGGGTTAGGGTTAGGGTTAGGATTAGTGTTAGGGTTAGGTTTAGTGTTCTCTTAGAGTTACGGTTAGGGTTAGGGATAGATTTAGGGAAAGGGTTTCAATTAGGGTTAGGGTTAGTGTTAGGGTTAGGGTTAGGGTTAGGGTTCTCTTAGGGTTAGGGTTAGTGTTCTCTTAGGGTTAGGGTTAGGGTTAGGGTTAGGGTTAGGGTTAAAGTTAGGGTTAGGGTTAGGGTTAGGGTTAGGATTAGGGTTAGGGTTAGGTTTAGGGTTAGGGTTACGGTTAGGGTTAGGGTTACGTTTAGGGTTAGGGTTAGGTTTAGGCTTAGGGTTAGGTTTGGGTTAGGGTTAGGGTTAGAGTTAGGGTTAGGGTTAGGGTTCGGTTAGGGTTAGAGTTAGGGTTAGGGTTAGGGTTAGGGTTAGGGTTAGGGTTAGGGTTAGGGTTAGGGTTAGTGTTCTCTTGTTAGGGTTAGGGTTAGGGTTAGGGTTAGGGTTAGGGTTAGGGTTAGGGTTACGGTTAGGGTTATGTTAGGGTTAGGGTTAGGGTTAGGGTTAGGGATAGGGTTAGGGTTAGGGTTAGGGTTAGGGTTAGGGTTAGGGTTAGGGTTAGGGTTAGGGTTAGGGTTAGGGTTAGGGTTAGTGTTCTCTTAGAGTTAGGGTTATGGTTAGGGTTAGGGTGAGAGTTAGGGAAAGGGTTACGGTTAGGGTTAGTGTTAGGGTTAGTTTTAGGATTAGGGTTAGGGTTAGGGATAGTGATCTCTTAGGTTTAGGTTTCGGGTTAGGGTAAGGGTTAGGGTTAGGGTTAGGGTTAGGGTTAGGGTTAGGTTTAGGGTTCTCTGAGGGTTTGGGTTAGGGTTAGGGTTATTGTTCACTTAGGGTTAGGGTTAGGGTTAGGGTTAGGCTTAGGTTTAGGGTTAGGGTTAGGGTTAGGGTTAGGGTTAGGTTTAGGGTTCGGGTTAGGTTTAGGGTCAGGGTTAGGCTTAGGGTTAGGGTTAGGGTTAGGGTTAGGGTTAGGGTTAGGTTTAGTGTTAGGGTTAGGGTTAGGATTAGTGTTAGGGTTAGGGTTAGTGTTCTCTTAGAGTTAGGGTTAGGGTTAGAGTTAGGGAAAGGGTTACGGTTAGTGTTAGGGTTAGGGTTAGTGTTAGGGTTAGGGTTAGGGTTAGGGTTCTCTTAGGTTTAGGGTTAGGGTTAGGGTTAGTGATCTCTTAGGTTTAGGTTTTGGGTTAGGGTAAGGATTAGGGTTAGGGTTAGGGGTAGGGTTAGGGTTAGGGTTGTCTTAGGGTTTGGTTTAGGGTTAGGGTTAGTGTTCTCTTAGGGTTAGGGTTAGGGTTAGGGTTAGGGTTAGGTTTAGGGTTATGGTTAGGGTTAGCGTTAGTGTTAGG
>NW_028181432.1:407500-410000 GCF_964211825.1 Aythya ferina
GGTTAGGGTTAGGGTTAGGGTTAGTGTTAGGGTTAGTGTTCTATTAGGGTTAGGGTTAGGGTTAGGGTTAGGGTTAGGGTTAGGGTTAGGGTTAGGGTTACGGTTAGGGTTAGGGTTAGGGTTAGGGTTAGTGTTCTCTTGTTAGGGTTAGGGTTAGGGTTAGGGTTAGGGTTAGGGTTAGGGTTAGGGTTAGGGTTAGGGTTAGGGTTAGGGTTAGGTTTAGGGTTAGGGTTAGGGTTAGTGTTCTCTTAGAGTTAGGGTTAGGGTTAGGTTAGGGTTAGGGTTAGGGTTAGGGTTAGGGTTAGGGTTAGGGTTAGGGTTAGGGTTAGGGTTAGTGTTCTCTTAGAGTTAGGGTTAGGGTTAGGGTTAGGGTGAGAGTTAGGGAAAGGGTTACAGTTAGGGTTAGGGTTAGGGTTAGTTTTAGGGTTAGGGTTAGGGTTAGTGTTAGTGATCTCTTAGGCTTAGGTTTAGGGTTAGGGTAAGGGTTAGGGTTAGGGTTAGGGGTAGGGTTAGGGTTAGGGTTCTCTGAGGGTTTGGGTTAGGGTTAGGTTTAGTGTTCTCTTAGGGTTAGGGTTAGGGTTAGGGTTACGGTTAGGGTTAGGGTTAGGGTTAGGGTTAGGGTTAGGGTTAGGGTTAGGGTTAGGGTTAGGTTTAGGGTTAGGGTTAGGGTTAGGGTTAGGTTTAGGGTTAGGGTTAGGGTTACGGTTACGGTTAGGATTAAGGTTAGTGTTAGGGCTAGGGTTAGTGTTCTTTTAGAGTTAGGGTTAGGGTTAGGGTTGGGGTTAGAGTTAGGGAAAGGGTTACGGTTAGGGTTAGGGTTAGGGTTAGTGTTAGGGTTAGGGATAGGTTTAGGGTTAGGGTTCTCTTAGGTTTAGCGTTAGGGTTAGGGTTAGTGATCTCTTAGGTTTAGGTTTAGGGTTAGGGTAAGGGTTAGGGTTAGGGTTAGGGTTAGGTTTAGGGTTAGGGTTAGGATTAAGGTTAGTGTTAGTTTTAGGGTTATGGTTAGGGTTAGGGTTAGGGTTAGGGTTAGGTGTAGGGTTAGGGTTAGGTTTAGGGTTAGGGTTAGGGTTAGTGTTCTCTTAGAGTTAGGGTTAGGGTTAGGGTTAGGGTTAGGGTTAGAGTTAGGGAAAGGGTTACGGTTAGGGTTAGGGTTAGGGTTAGGGTTAGGGTTCTCTTAAGGTTACGGTTAGTGATCTCTTAGGTTTAGGTTTAGGGTTTGGGTAAGGGTTAGGGTTAGGGTTAGGGGTAGGGTTATGGTTAGGATTCTCTTAGGGTTTGGGTTAGGGTTAGGGTTAGTGTTCTCTTAGGGTTAGGGTTAGGGTAAGGGTTAGGGTTAGGGTTAGGGTTAGGGTTAGGGTTAGGGTTAGGGTTAGGGTTAGGGTTAGGGTTAGGGTTAGGTTTAGGGTTAGGGATAGGTTTAGTATTCTCTTAGGGTTAGGGTTAGGGTTAGGGTTAGGGTTAGTATTCTGTTAGGGTTATGGTTACGGTTAGGGTTAGGGTTAGGGTTAGGGTTAGGGTTAGGGTAAGGGTTAGGGTTAGGGTTAGGGTTAGGGTTAGGGTTAGGGTTAGCGTTAGGTGTAGGGTTTGGGTTAGGGTTAGGGTTAGGGTTAGGGTTAGGGTTAGGGTTAGGTTTAGGGTTAGGGTTAGGTTAGGGTTAGGGTTAGGGTTAGGGTTAGGGTTAAGGTTAGGGTTAGCGTTAGGTTTAGGGTTAGGGTTAGGGTTACGGTTATGGGTTAGGGTTAGGTTTAGGGTTAGGATTAGGTTAGGGTTAGGGTTAGGGTTAGGGTTAGGGTTAGGGTTAGGGTTAGGGTTAGTGTTAGGGTTAGTGTTCTATTAGGGTTAGGGTTAGGGTTAGGGTTAGGGTTAGGGTTAGGGTTAGGGTTAGGGTTACGGTTAGGGTTAGGGTTAGGGTTAGGGTTAGTGTTCTCTTGTTAGGGTTAGGGTTAGGGTTAGGGTTAGGGTTATGGTTAGGATTCTCTTAGGGTTTGGGTTAGGGTTAGGGTTAGTGTTCTCTTAGGGTTAGGGTTAGGGTAAGGGTTAGGGTTAGGGTTAGGGTTAGGGTTAGGGTTAGGGTTAGGGTTAGGGTTAGGGTTAGGGTTAGGGTTAGGTTTAGGGTTAGGGATAGGTTTAGTATTCTCTTAGGGTTAGGGTTAGGGTTAGGGTTAGGGTTAGTATTCTGTTAGGGTTATGGTTACGGTTAGGGTTAGGGTTAGGGTTAGGGTTAGGGTTAGGGTAAGGGTTAGGGTTAGGGTTAGGGTTAGGGTTAGGGTTAGGGTTAGCGTTAGGTGTAGGGTTTGGGTTAGGGTTAGGGTTAGGGTTAGGGTTAGGGTTAGGTGTAGGTTTAGGGTTAGGGTTAGGATTAGTATTAGGATTAGGGTTAGGGTTAGGGTTAGGTGTAGCGTTAGGTGTAGGGTTTGGGTTAGGGTTAGGCTTAGGGTTAGTGTTAGGGTTAGGGTTAGGGTTAGGGTTAGGGTTAGGGTTAGGGTTCTCTTAGGTTTAG
>NW_028181432.1:497500-505000 GCF_964211825.1 Aythya ferina
GGGTTAGGGTTAGGGTTAGGGTTAGGGTTAGGGTTAGGGTTCTCTTAGGCTTAGGGTTAGCTTTAGGGTTAGGGTTAGGGTTAGTGTTCTCTTAGGTTTAGGGTTAAGGTTACGGTTAGGGTTAGGGTTAGGGTAAGGGTTAGTGTTAGGGTAACGGTTACGGTTAAGGTTCTTTATGGTTAGGGTCAGGGTTCTCTTAGAGATAGGGTTAGGGTTAGGGTTAGGGTTAGGGTTAGGGTTCTCTTAGCGTTAGGGTTAAGGTTAGGGTTAGGGATCTCTTAGGGTTAGGGTTAGGGTTCTCTTAGGGTTAGGGTTAGGGTTAGGGTTAGGGTTAGGGTTAGGGTTAGTGTTAGGGTTAGGGTTAGGGTTAGGGTTTGGGTTAGGATTAGGGTTAGGGTTAGGGGTAGGGTTCTCTTAAGGTTAGGGTTAAGGTTAGGGTTAGGGTTAGGATTAGGATTAGGTTTAGGGTTATTGTTAGAGTTAGTGTTCTCTTAGGGTTAGAGTTAGGGTTAGGGATAGGCTTAGGGTTAGGGTTAGGTTTGGGGTTAGGGTTAGGGATAGGGTTACGGTTAGTGTTCTCTTAGGCTTAGGGTTAATGTTAGGGTTATGGTTAGGGTTAGGTAAGGGTTAGGGTTAGGGTTAGGGTTAGGGTTAGGGTTAGGGTTTGGGTTAGGGTTAGTGTTAGGTTTAGGGTTACGGTTAGGGTTAGGGTTAGGGTTAGTTATCCCTTCAGTTTAGGTTTAGGGTTTGGGTTAGGGTTAGGTTTAGTGTTAGGGTTAGGTTTACGGTTCTCTTAGGGTTAGGGTTAGGGTTAGGGTTAGGGTTAGTGTTCTCTTAGGGTTAGGGTTACGGTTAGGGTTACGGTTAGGGTTAGGGTTAGGGTTAGGGTAAGGGTTAGGGTTACGGTTAGGGTTAGGGTTAGGGTTAGGGTTAGGGTTAGGATTAGGATTAGGATTAGGGTTAGGGTTAGGGTTAGGTTTAGCGTTAGGTGTAGGGTTCGGGTTAGGGTTAGGGTTAGGGTTAGGGTTAGGGTTAGGGTTAGGGTTAGGGTTAGGTTTAGGGTTAGGGTTAGGGTTACGGTTACGGTTAGGATTAAGGTTAGTGTTAGGGTTAGGGTTAGTGTTCTCTTAAAGTAAGGGTTAGGTTTAGGGTTAGGGTTAGAGTTAGGGAAAGGGTTACGGTTAGGGTTAGGGTTAGGGTTAGGGTTAGAGTTAGGGTTAGGGTTAGGGTTAGGGTTCTCTTAGGTTTAGGGTTAGGGTTAGGGTTAGTGATCTCTTAGGTTTAGGTTTAGGGTTAGGATAAGGGTTAGGGTTAGGGTTAGGGGTAGGGTTAGGGGTAGGGTTCTCTTAGGGTTTGGGTTAGGGTTAGGGTTAGTGTTCTCTTAGGGTTAGGGTTAGGGTTAGGGTTAGTGTTAGGTTTAGGGTTACGGTTAGGGTTAGGGTTAGTTTTAGGGTTAGTATTCTCTTAGGGTTAGGGTTAGGGTTAGGGTTAGGGTTAGGGTTAGGGTTAGGGTTAGCGTTAGGGTTAGCGTTACGGTTAGGGTTAGCGTTACGGTTAGGGTTAGGGTTAGGGTTAGGGTTAGGGTTAGTGATCTCTTAGCTTTAGGTTTAGGGTTAGGGTTAGGGCTAAGGTTAGTCTTAGGGTTAGGGTTCTCTTAGGTTTAGGGTTAGGGTTAGGGTTAGGGTTAGCGTTAGGGTTAGGGTTAGGGTTAGGGTTAGGGTTAGGGTTAGGATTAGGGTTAGGGTTAGGGTTAGGGTTAGGGTTAGGGTTAGGGTTAGGGTTAGGGTTAGGGTTACGGTTACGGTTAGGGTTAGGGTTAGGGTTAGGGTTAATGATCTCTTAGGTTTAGATTTAGGGTTAGGGTTAGGGCTAAGGTTAGGGTTTGGGTTAGGGTTCTCTTAGGGTTAGGGTTAGGGTTAGGGTTAGGGTTAGGGTTAGGGTTAGGTTTAGGGTTAGGGTTAGGGTTAGGGTTAGAGTTACGGTTAGGGTTAGGGTTAGGGTTAGGGTTAGGGTTAGGTTTAGCGTTAGGGGTATGTTTTGGGTTAGGGTTAGGGTTAGGGTTAGGGTTAGGGTTAGGGTTAGGGTTAGGGTTCTCTTAGGCTTAGGGTTAGCTTTAGGGTTAGGGTTAGGGTTAGTGTTCTCTTAGGTTTAGGGTTAAGGTTACGGTTAGGGTTAGGGTTAGGGTAAGGATTAGTGTTAGGGTAACGGTTACGGTTAAGGTTCTTTATGGTTAGGGTCAGGGTTCTCTTAGAGATAGGGTTAGGGTTAGGGTTAGGGTTAGGGTTAGGGTTATCTTAGCGTTAGGGTTAAGGTTAGGGTTAGGGATCTCTTAGGGTTAGGGTTAGGGTTCTCTTAGGGTTAGGGTTAGGGTTAGGGTTAGGGTTAGGGTTAGTGTTAGGGTTAGGGTTAGGGTTAGGGTTAGGATTAGGGTTAGGGTTAGGGGTAGGGTTCTCTTAAGGTTAGGGTTAAGGTTAGGGTTAGGGTTAGGATTAGGATTAGGATTAGGGTTATTGTTAGGGTTAGTGTTCTCTTAGGGTTAGAGTTAGGGTTAGGGATAGGCTTAGGGTTAGGGTTAGGTTTGGGGTTAGGGTTAGGGATAGGGTTACGGTTAGTGTTCTCTTAGGCTTAGGGTTAATGTTAGGGTTAAGGTTAGGGTTAGGTAAGGGTTAGGGTTAGGGTTAGGGTTAGGGTTAGGGTTAGGGTTAGGGTTAGGGTTAGGGTTAGGGTTAGGGTTAGGGTTAGGATTAGGGTTAGGGTTAGGGTTAGGGTTAGGGTTAGGGTTAGGGTTAGGGTTAGGGTTAGGGTTAGGGTTAGGGTTAGGGTTAGTGTTCTCTTACGGTTAGGGTTAGGGTTAGGGTTAGGGTTAGGGTAAGGGTTAGGGTTAGGGTTAGGGTTAGGGTTAGGGTTAGGGTTAGGGTTAGGGTTAGCGTTACAATTAGGGTTAGGGTTAGGGTTAGGGTTAGGGTTAGTGATCTCTTAACTTTAGGTTTAGGGTTAGGGTTAGGGCTAAGGCTAGTGTTAGGGTTAGGGTTCTCTTAGGTTTAGGGTTATGGTTAGGGTTAGGTTTAGCGTTAGGGTTAGGGTTAGGGTTAGGGTTAGTGTTAGGATTAGGGTTAGGGTTAGGGTTAGGGTTAGGGTTAGGGTTAGGGTTAGGATTAAGTTTAGGGTTAGGGTTAGTGTTCTCTTAGGCTTAGGGTTAGGGTTAGGGTTAGGGTTAGGTTTAGGGTTAGGTTTAGGGTTAGGTTTAGGGTTAGGGTTAGGGTTAGGGTTAGTATTCTTTTAGGGTTAGGGTTACGGTTAGGGTTAGGGTTAGGGTTAGGGTTAGGGTTAGGGTTAGGGTTAGGGTAAGGGTTAGGGTTAGGGTTAGGGTTAGGGTTAGGGTTAGGGTTAGGGTTAGGGTTAGGGTTAGGGTTAGGGATAGGTTTAGGGTTAGTGTTAGGGTTAGGGTTACGGTTAGGGTTAGGGTTACGGTTAGGGTTAGTGATCTCTTAGGTTTAGGTTTAGGGTTAGGGTTAGGGTTAGGGTTCTCTTAGGGTTAGGGTTAGGGTTAGGGTTAGGGTTAGGGTTAGGGTTAGGGTTAGGGTTAGGGTTAGGGTTAGGGTTAGGGTTAGGGATAGGTTTAGGGTTACGGTTAGGGTTAGGGTTAGGGTTAGTTATCCCTTCAGTTTAGGTTTAGGGTTTGGGTTAGGGTTAGGTTTAGTGTTAGGGTTAGGTTTACGGTTCTCTTAGGGTTAGGGTTAGGGTTAGGGTTAGGGTTAGTGTTCTCTTAGGGTTAGGGTTAGGGTTAGGGTTAGGGTTAGGGTTAGGGTTAGGGTTAGGGTTAGGGTTAGGGTTAGGGTTAGGATTAAGGTTAGGGTTAGGGTTAGGGTTAGGGTTAGGGTTAGGGTTAGGGTTAGGTTTAGGGTTAGGGTTAGGGTTACGGTTACGGTAGAGGATTAAGGTTAGTGTTAGGGTTAGGGTTAGTGTTCTCTTAAAGTAAGGGTTAGGTTTAGGGTTACGGTTAGAGTTAGGGAAAGGGTTACGGTTAGGGTTAGGGTTAGAGTTAGGGTTAGAGTTAGGGTTAGGGTTAGGGTTAGGGTTAGGGGTTAGGGTTAGGGTTGGGGTTAGGGTTAGGGTTAGGTTTAGGGTTAGGTTTAGGGTTAGGGGTTAGGGTTAGGGTTAGGGTTAGGGTTAGAGTTAGGGTTAGAGTTAGGGTTAGGGTTAGGGTTAGGGTTCTCTTAGGTTTAGGGTTAGGGTTAGGGTTAGTGATCTCTTAGGTTTAGGTTTAGGGTTAGGATAAGGGTTAGGGTTAGGGTTAGGGGTAGGGTTAGGGGTAGGGTTCTCTTAGGGTTTGGGTTAGGGTTAGTGTTCTCTTAGGGTTAGGGTTAGGGTTAGGTTTAGGGTTAGTGTTAGGTTTAGGGTTACGGTTAGGGTTAGGGTTAGTTTTAGGGTTAGTATTCTCTTAGGGTTAGGGTTAGGGTTAGGGTTAGGGTTAGGGTTAGGGTTAGGGTTAGGGTTAGGGTTAGCGTTACGGTTAGGGTTAGGGTTAGGGTTAGGGTTAGGGTTAGGGTTAGTGATCTCTTAGCTTTAGATTTAGGGTTAGGGTTAGGGCTAAGGTTAGGGTTAGGGTTAGGGTTCTCTTAGGTTTAGGGTTAGGGTTAGGGTTAGGGTTAGCGTTAGGGTTAGGGTTAGGGTTAGGGTTAGGGTTAGGATTAGGGTTAGGGTTAGGGTTAGGGTTAGGGTTAGGGTTAGGGTTAGGGTTAGGGTTAGGGTTAGGGTTAGGGTTAGGGTTACGGTTAGGGTTAGGGTTACGGTTAGGGTTAATGATCTCTTAGGTTTAGATTTAGGGTTAGGGTTAGGGCTAAGGTTAGGGTTTGGGTTAGGGTTCTCTTAGGGTTAGGGTTAGGGTTAGGGTTAGGGTTAGGGTTAGGGTTAGGTTTAGGGTTAGGGTTAGGGTTAGGGTTAGGGTTACGGTTAGGGTTAGGGTTAGGGTTAGGGTTAGGGTTAGGGTTAGGGTTAGGGTTAGGGTTCTCTTAGGCTTAGGGTTAGCTTTAGGGTTAGGGTTAGGGTTAGTGTTCTCTTAGGTTTAGGGTTAAGGTTACGGTTAGGGTTAGGGTTAGGGTAAGGGTTAGTGTTAGGGTAACGGTTACGGTTAAGGTTCTTTATGGTTAGGGTCAGGGTTCTCTTAGAGATAGGGTTAGGGTTAGGGTTAGGGTTAGGGTTAGGGTTCTCTTAGCGTTAGGGTTAAGGTTAGGGTTAGGGATCTCTTAGGGTTAGGGTTAGGGTTCTCTTAGGGTTAGGGTTAGGGTTAGGGTTAGGGTTAGGGTTAGGGTTAGTGTTAGGGTTAGGGTTAGGGTTAGGGTTTGGGTTAGGATTAGGGTTAGGGTTAGGGGTAGGGTTCTCTTAAGGTTAGGGTTAAGGTTAGGGTTAGGGTTAGGATTAGGATTAGGTTTAGGGTTATTGTTAGAGTTAGTGTTCTCTTAGGGTTAGAGTTAGGGTTAGGGATAGGCTTAGGGTTAGGGTTAGGTTTGGGGTTAGGGTTAGGGATAGGGTTACGGTTAGTGTTCTCTTAGGCTTAGGGTTAATGTTAGGGTTATGGTTAGGGTTAGGTAAGGGTTAGGGTTAGGGTTAGGGTTAGGGTTAGGGTTAGGGTTTGGGTTAGGGTTAGTGTTAGGTTTAGGGTTACGGTTAGGGTTAGGGTTAGGGTTAGTTATCCCTTCAGTTTAGGTTTAGGGTTTGGGTTAGGGTTAGGTTTAGTGTTAGGGTTAGGTTTACGGTTCTCTTAGGGTTAGGGTTAGGGTTAGGGTTAGGGTTAGTGTTCTCTTAGGGTTAGGGTTACGGTTAGGGTTACGGTTAGGGTTAGGGTTAGGGTTAGGGTAAGGGTTAGGGTTACGGTTAGGGTTAGGGTTAGGGTTAGGGTTAGGGTTAGGATTAGGATTAGGATTAGGGTTAGGGTTAGGGTTAGGTTTAGCGTTAGGTGTAGGGTTCGGGTTAGGGTTAGGGTTAGGGTTAGGGTTAGGGTTAGGGTTAGGGTTAGGGTTAGGTTTAGGGTTAGGGTTAGGGTTACGGTTACGGTTAGGATTAAGGTTAGTGTTAGGGTTAGGGTTAGTGTTCTCTTAAAGTAAGGGTTAGGTTTAGGGTTAGGGTTAGAGTTAGGGAAAGGGTTACGGTTAGGGTTAGGGTTAGGGTTAGGGTTAGAGTTAGGGTTAGGGTTAGGGTTAGGGTTCTCTTAGGTTTAGGGTTAGGGTTAGGGTTAGTGATCTCTTAGGTTTAGGTTTAGGGTTAGGATAAGGGTTAGGGTTAGGGTTAGGGGTAGGGTTAGGGGTAGGGTTCTCTTAGGGTTTGGGTTAGGGTTAGGGTTAGTGTTCTCTTAGGGTTAGGGTTAGGGTTAGGGTTAGTGTTAGGTTTAGGGTTACGGTTAGGGTTAGGGTTAGTTTTAGGGTTAGTATTCTCTTAGGGTTAGGGTTAGGGTTAGGGTTAGGGTTAGGGTTAGGGTTAGGGTTAGCGTTAGGGTTAGCGTTACGGTTAGGGTTAGCGTTACGGTTAGGGTTAGGGTTAGGGTTAGGGTTAGGGTTAGTGATCTCTTAGCTTTAGGTTTAGGGTTAGGGTTAGGGCTAAGGTTAGTCTTAGGGTTAGGGTTCTCTTAGGTTTAGGGTTAGGGTTAGGGTTAGGGTTAGCGTTAGGGTTAGGGTTAGGGTTAGGGTTAGGGTTAGGATTAGGGTTAGGGTTAGGGTTAGGGTTAGGGTTAGGGTTAGGGTTAGGGTTAGGGTTACGGTTACGGTTAGGGTTAGGGTTAGGGTTAGGGTTAATGATCTCTTAGGTTTAGATTTAGGGTTAGGGTTAGGGCTAAGGTTAGGGTTTGGGTTAGGTTTCTCTTAGGGTTAGGGTTAGGGTTAGGGTTAGGGTTAGGGTTAGGGTTAGGTTTAGGGTTAGGGTTAGGGTTAGGGTTAGAGTTACGGTTAGGGTTAGGGTTAGGGTTAGGGTTAGGGTTAGGGTTAGGTTTAGCGTTAGGGGTATGTTTTGGGTTAGGGTTAGGGTTAGGGTTAGGGTTAGGGTTAGGGTTAGGGTTAGGGTTCTCTTAGGCTTAGGGTTAGCTTTAGGGTTAGGGTTAGGGTTAGTGTTCTCTTAGGTTTAGGGTTAAGGTTACGGTTAGGGTTAGGGTTAGGGTAAGGATTAGTGTTAGGGTAACGGTTACGGTTAAGGTTCTTTATGGTTAGGGTCAGGGTTCTCTTAGAGATAGGGTTAGGGTTAGGGTTAGGGTTAGGGTTAGGGTTCTCTTAGCGTTAGGGTTAAGGTTAGGGTTAGGGATCTCTTAGGGTTAGGGTTAGGGTTCTCTTAGGGTTAGGGTTAGGGTTAGGGTTAGGGTTAGGGTTAGTGTTAGGGTTAGGGTTAGGGTTAGGGTTAGGATTAGGGTTAGGGTTAGGGGTAGGGTTCTCTTAAGGTTAGGGTTAAGGTTAGGGTTAGGGTTAGGATTAGGATTAGGATTAGGGTTATTGTTAGGGTTAGTGTTCTCTTAGGGTT
>NW_028181432.1:532500-542500 GCF_964211825.1 Aythya ferina
CTTTAGGGTTAGGGTTAGGGTTAGTGTTCTCTTAGGTTTAGGGTTAAGGTTACGGTTAGGGTTAGGGTTAGGGTAAGGGTTAGTGTTAGGGTAACGGTTACGGTTAAGGTTCTTTATGGTTAGGGTCAGGGTTCTCTTAGAGATAGGGTTAGGGTTAGGGTTAGGGTTAGGGTTAGGGTTCTCTTAGCGTTAGGGTTAAGGTTAGGGTTAGGGATCTCTTAGGGTTAGGGTTAGGGTTCTCTTAGGGTTAGGGTTAGGGTTAGGGTTAGGGTTAGGGTTAGGGTTAGTGTTAGGGTTAGGGTTAGGGTTAGGGTTTGGGTTAGGATTAGGGTTAGGGTTAGGGGTAGGGTTCTCTTAAGGTTAGGGTTAAGGTTAGGGTTAGGGTTAGGATTAGGATTAGGTTTAGGGTTATTGTTAGAGTTAGTGTTCTCTTAGGGTTAGAGTTAGGGTTAGGGATAGGCTTAGGGTTAGGGTTAGGTTTGGGGTTAGGGTTAGGGATAGGGTTACGGTTAGTGTTCTCTTAGGCTTAGGGTTAATGTTAGGGTTATGGTTAGGGTTAGGTAAGGGTTAGGGTTAGGGTTAGGGTTAGGGTTAGGGTTAGGGTTTGGGTTAGGGTTAGTGTTAGGTTTAGGGTTACGGTTAGGGTTAGGGTTAGGGTTAGTTATCCCTTCAGTTTAGGTTTAGGGTTTGGGTTAGGGTTAGGTTTAGTGTTAGGGTTAGGTTTACGGTTCTCTTAGGGTTAGGGTTAGGGTTAGGGTTAGGGTTAGTGTTCTCTTAGGGTTAGGGTTACGGTTAGGGTTACGGTTAGGGTTAGGGTTAGGGTTAGGGTAAGGGTTAGGGTTACGGTTAGGGTTAGGGTTAGGGTTAGGGTTAGGGTTAGGATTAGGATTAGGATTAGGGTTAGGGTTAGGGTTAGGTTTAGCGTTAGGTGTAGGGTTCGGGTTAGGGTTAGGGTTAGGGTTAGGGTTAGGGTTAGGGTTAGGGTTAGGTTTAGGGTTAGGGTTAGGGTTACGGTTACGGTTAGGATTAAGGTTAGTGTTAGGGTTAGGGTTAGTGTTCTCTTAAAGTAAGGGTTAGGTTTAGGGTTAGGGTTAGAGTTAGGGAAAGGGTTACGGTTAGGGTTAGGGTTAGGGTTAGGGTTAGAGTTAGGGTTAGGGTTAGGGTTAGGGTTCTCTTAGGTTTAGGGTTAGGGTTAGGGTTAGTGATCTCTTAGGTTTAGGTTTAGGGTTAGGATAAGGGTTAGGGTTAGGGTTAGGGGTAGGGTTAGGGGTAGGGTTCTCTTAGGGTTTGGGTTAGGGTTAGGGTTAGTGTTCTCTTAGGGTTAGGGTTAGGGTTAGGGTTAGTGTTAGTTTTAGGGTTACGGTTAGGGTTAGGGTTAGTTTTAGGGTTAGTATTCTCTTAGGGTTAGGGTTAGGGTTAGGGTTAGGGTTAGGGTTAGGGTTAGGGTTAGCGTTAGGGTTAGCGTTACGGTTAGGGTTAGCGTTACGGTTAGGGTTAGGGTTAGGGTTAGGGTTAGGGTTAGTGATCTCTTAGCTTTAGGTTTAGGGTTAGGGTTAGGGCTAAGGTTAGTCTTAGGGTTAGGGTTCTCTTAGGTTTAGGGTTAGGGTTAGGGTTAGGGTTAGCGTTAGGGTTAGGGTTAGGGTTAGGGTTAGGGTTAGGGTTAGGATTAGGGTTAGGGTTAGGGTTAGGGTTAGGGTTAGGGTTAGGGTTAGGGTTAGGGTTACGGTTACGGTTAGGGTTAGGGTTAGGGTTAGGGTTAATGATCTCTTAGGTTTAGATTTAGGGTTAGGGTTAGGGCTAAGGTTAGGGTTTGGGTTAGGGTTCTCTTAGGGTTAGGGTTAGGGTTAGGGTTAGGGTTAGGGTTAGGGTTAGGGTTAGGTTTAGGGTTAGGGTTAGGATAGGGTTAGAGTTACGGTTAGGGTTAGGGTTAGGGTTAGGGTTAGGGTTAGGGTTAGGTTTAGCGTTAGGGGTATGTTTTGGGTTAGGGTTAGGGTTAGGGTTAGGGTTAGGGTTAGGGTTAGGGTTACGGTTCTCTTAGGCTTAGGGTTAGCTTTAGGGTTAGGGTTAGGGTTAGTGTTCTCTTAGGTTTAGGGTTAAGGTTACGGTTAGGGTTAGGGTTAGGGTAAGGATTAGTGTTAGGGTAACGGTTACGGTTAAGGTTCTTTATGGTTAGGGTCAGGGTTCTCTTAGAGATAGGGTTAGGGTTAGGGTTAGGGTTAGGGTTAGGGTTCTCTTAGCGTTAGGGTTAAGGTTAGGGTTAGGGATCTCTTAGGGTTAGGGTTAGGGTTCTCTTAGGGTTAGGGTTAGGGTTAGGGTTAGGGTTAGGGTTAGTGTTAGGGTTAGGGTTAGGGTTAGGGTTAGGATTAGTGTTAGGGTTAGGGGTAGGGTTCTCTTAAGGTTAGGGTTAAGGTTAGGGTTAGGGTTAGGATTAGGATTAGGATTAGGGTTATTGTTAGGGTTAGTGTTCTCTTAGGGTTAGAGTTAGGGTTAGGGATAGGCTTAGGGTTAGGGTTAGGTTTGGGGTTAGGGTTAGGGATAGGGTTACGGTTAGTGTTCTCTTACGCTTAGGGTTAATGTTAGGGTTAAGGTTAGGGTTAGGTAAGGGTTAGGGTTAGGGTTAGGGTTAGGGTTAGGGTTAGGGTTAGGGTTAGGGTTAGGGTTAGGGTTAGGGTTAGGGTTAGGGTTAGGATTAGGGTTAGGGTTAGGGTTAGGGTTAGGGTTAGGGTTAGGGTTAGGGTTAGGGTTAGGGTTAGGGTTAGGGTTAGGGTTAGGGTTAGGGTTAGGGTTAGTGTTCTCTTACGGTTAGGGTTAGGGTTAGGGTTAGGGTTAGGGTTAGGGTTAGGGTTAGGGTTAGGGTTAGGGTTAGGGTTAGGGTTAGGGTTAGGGTTAGGGTTAGCGTTACAATTAGGGTTAGGGTTAGGGTTAGGGTTAGGGTTAGTGATCTCTTAACTTTAGGTTTAGGGTTAGGGTTAGGGCTAAGGCTAGTGTTAGGGTTAGGGTTCTCTTAGGTTTAGGGTTATGGTTAGGGTTAGGTTTAGCGTTAGGGTTAGGGTTAGGGTTAGGGTTAGTGTTAGGATTAGGGTTAGGGTTAGGGTTAGGGTTAGGGTTAGGGTTAGGATTAAGTTTAGGGTTAGGGTTAGTGTTCTCTTAGGCTTAGGGTTAGGGTTAGGGTTAGGGTTAGGTTTAGGGTTAGGTTTAGGGTTAGGGTTAGGGTTAGGGTTAGGGTTAGGGTTAGTATTCTTTTAGGGTTAGGGTTACGGTTAGGGTTAGGGTTAGGGTTAGGGTTAGGGTTAGGGTTAGGGTTAGGGTAAGGGTTAGGGTTAGGGTTAGGGTTAGGGTTAGGGTTAGGGTTAGGGTTAGGGTTAGGGTTAGGGTTAGGGTTAGGGTTAGGGATAGGTTTAGGGTTAGTGTTAGGGTTAGGGTTACGGTTAGGGTTAGGGTTACGGTTAGGGTTAGTGATCTCTTAGGTTTAGGTTTAGGGTTAGGGTTAGGGTTAGGGTTCTCTTAGGGTTAGGGTTAGGGTTAGGGTTAGGGTTAGGGTTAGGGTTAGGGTTAGGGTTAGGGTTAGGGTTAGGGATAGGTTTAGGGTTACGGTTAGGGTTAGGGTTAGGGTTAGTTATCCCTTCAGTTTAGGTTTAGGGTTTGGGTTAGGGTTAGGTTTAGTGTTAGGGTTAGGTTTACGGTTCTCTTAGGGTTAGGGTTAGGGTTAGGGTTAGGGTTAGTGTTCTCTTAGGGTTAGGGTTAGGGTTAGGGTTAGGGTTAGGGTTAGGGTTAGGGTTAGGGTTAGGGTTAGGGTTAGGGTTAGGGTTAGGGTTAGGGTTAGGGTTAGGGTTAGGGTTAGGGTTAGGGTTACGGTTACGGTAGAGGATTAAGGTTAGTGTTAGGGTTAGGGTTAGTGTTCTCTTAAAGTAAGGGTTAGGTTTAGGGTTACGGTTAGAGTTAGGGAAAGGGTTACGGTTAGGGTTAGGGTTAGGGTTAGAGTTAGGGTTAGAGTTAGGGTTAGGGTTAGGGTTAGGGTTCTCTTAGGTTTAGGGTTAGGGTTAGGGTTAGTGATCTCTTAGGTTTAGGTTTAGGGTTAGGATAAGGGTTAGGGTTAGGGTTAGGGGTAGGGTTAGGGGTAGGGTTCTCTTAGGGTTTGGGTTAGGGTTAGTGTTCTCTTAGGGTTAGGGTTAGGGTTAGGTTTAGGGTTAGTGTTAGGTTTAGGGTTACGGTTAGGGTTAGGGTTAGTTTTAGGGTTAGTATTCTCTTAGGGTTAGGGTTAGGGTTAGGGTTAGGGTTAGGGTTAGGGTTAGGGTTAGGGTTAGGGTTAGGGTTAGCGTTACGGTTAGGGTTAGGGTTAGGGTTAGGGTTAGGGTTAGGGTTAGGGTTAGGGTTAGTGATCTCTTAGCTTTAGATTTAGGGTTAGGGTTAGGGCTAAGGTTAGTGTTAGGGTTAGGGTTCTCTTAGGTTTAGGGTTAGGGTTAGGGTTAGGGTTAGCGTTAGGGTTAGGGTTAGGGTTAGGGTTAGGGTTAGGGTTAGGATTAGGGTTAGGGTTAGGGTTAGGGTTAGGGTTAGGGTTAGGGTTAGGGTTAGGGTTAGGGTTAGGGTTAGGGTTAGGGTTACGGTTAGGGTTAGGGTTACGGTTAGGGTTAATGATCTCTTAGGTTTAGATTTAGGGTTAGGGTTAGGGCTAAGGTTAGGGTTTGGGTTAGGGTTCTCTTAGGGTTAGGGTTCGGGTTAGGGTTAGGGTTAGGGTTAGGGTTAGGGTTAGGTTTAGGGTTAGGGTTAGGGTTAGGGTTAGGGTTACGGTTAGGGTTAGGGTTAGGGTTAGGGTTAGGGTTAGGGTTAGGGTTAGGGTTCTCTTAGGCTTAGGGTTAGCTTTAGGGTTAGGGTTAGGGTTAGTGTTCTCTTAGGTTTAGGGTTAAGGTTACGGTTAGGGTTAGGGTTAGGGTAAGGGTTAGTGTTAGGGTAACGGTTACGGTTAAGGTTCTTTATGGTTAGGGTCAGGGTTCTCTTAGAGATAGGGTTAGGGTTAGGGTTAGGGTTAGGGTTAGGGTTAGGGTTCTCTTAGCGTTAGGGTTAAGGTTAGGGTTAGGGATCTCTTAGGGTTAGGGTTAGTGTTCTCTTAGGGTTAGGGTTAGGGTTAGGGTTAGGGTTAGGGTTAGGGTTAGTGTTAGGGTTAGGGTTAGGGTTAGGGTTTGGGTTAGGATTAGGGTTAGGGTTAGGGGTAGGGTTCTCTTAAGGTTAGGGTTAAGGTTAGGGTTAGGGTTAGGATTAGGATTAGGTTTAGGGTTATTGTTAGAGTTAGTGTTCTCTTAGGGTTAGAGTTAGGGTTAGGGATAGGCTTAGGGTCAGGGTTAGGTTTGGGGTTAGGGTTAGGGATAGGGTTACGGTTAGTGTTCTCTTAGGCTTAGGGTTAATGTTAGGGTTATGGTTAGGGTTAGGTAAGGGTTAGGGTTAGGGTTAGGGTTAGGGTTTGGGTTAGGGTTAGTGTTAGGTTTAGGGTTACGGTTAGGGTTAGGGTTAGGGTTAGTTATCCCTTCAGTTTAGGTTTAGGGTTTGGGTTAGGGTTAGGTTTAGTGTTAGGGTTAGGTTTACGGTTCTCTTAGGGTTAGGGTTAGGGTTAGGGTTAGGGTTAGTGTTCTCTTAGGGTTAGGGTTACGGTTAGGGTTACGGTTAGGGTTAGGGTTAGGGTTAGGGTAAGGGTTAGGGTTACGGTTAGGGTTAGGGTTAGGGTTAGGGTTAGGGTTAGGATTAGGATTAGGATTAGGGTTAGGGTTAGGGTTAGGTTTAGCGTTAGGTGTAGGGTTCGGGTTAGGGTTAGGGTTAGGGTTAGGGTTAGGGTTAGGGTTAGGGTTAGGGTTAGGTTTAGGGTTAGGGTTAGGGTTACGGTTACGGTTAGGATTAAGGTTAGTGTTAGGGTTAGGGTTAGTGTTCTCTTAAAGTAAGGGTTAGGTTTAGGGTTAGGGTTAGAGTTAGGGAAAGGGTTACGGTTAGGGTTAGGGTTAGGGTTAGGGTTAGAGTTAGGGTTAGGGTTAGGGTTAGTGATCTCTTAGGTTTAGGTTTAGGGTTAGGATAAGGGTTAGGGTTAGGGTTAGGGGTAGGGTTAGGGGTAGGGTTCTCTTAGGGTTTGGGTTAGGGTTAGGGTTAGTGTTCTCTTAGGGTTAGGGTTAGGGTTAGGGTTAGTGTTAGGTTTAGGGTTACGGTTAGGGTTAGGGTTAGTTTTAGGGTTAGTATTCTCTTAGGGTTAGGGTTAGGGTTAGGGTTAGGGTTAGGGTTAGGGTTAGGGTTAGCGTTAGGGTTAGCGTTACGGTTAGGGTTAGCGTTACGGTTAGGGTTAGGGTTAGGGTTAGGGTTAGGGTTAGTGATCTCTTAGCTTTAGGTTTAGGGTTAGGGTTAGGGCTAAGGTTAGTCTTAGGGTTAGGGTTCTCTTAGGTTTAGGGTTAGGGTTAGGGTTAGGGTTAGCGTTAGGGTTAGGGTTAGGGTTAGGGTTAGGGTTAGGGTTAGGATTAGGGTTAGGGTTGGGGTTAGGGTTAGGGTTAGGGTTAGGGTTAGGGTTAGGGTTACGGTTACGGTTAGGGTTAGGGTTAGGGTTAGGGTTAATGATCTCTTAGGTTTAGATTTAGGGTTAGGGTTAGGGCTAAGGTTAGGGTTTGGGTTAGGGTTCTCTTAGGGTTAGGGTTAGGGTTAGGGTTAGGGTTAGGGTTAGGTTTAGGGTTAGGGTTAGGGTTAGGGTTAGAGTTACGGTTAGGGTTAGGGTTAGGGTTAGGGTTAGGGTTAGGGTTAGGGTTAGGTTTAGCGTTAGGGGTATGTTTTGGGTTAGGGTTAGGGTTAGGGTTAGGGTTAGGGTTAGGGTTAGGGTTAGGGTTAGGGTTAGGGTTCTCTTAGGCTTAGGGTTAGCTTTAGGGTTAGGGTTAGGGTTAGTGTTCTCTTAGGTTTAGGGTTAAGGTTACGGTTAGGGTTAGGGTTAGGGTAAGGATTAGTGTTAGGGTAACGGTTACGGTTAAGGTTCTTTATGGTTAGGGTCAGGGTTCTCTTAGAGATAGGGTTAGGGTTAGGGTTAGGGTTAGGGTTAGGGTTCTCTTAGCGTTAGGGTTAAGGTTAGGGTTAGGGATCTCTTAGGGTTAGGGTTAGGGTTCTCTTAGGGTTAGGGTTAGGGTTAGGGTTAGGGTTAGGGTTAGTGTTAGGGTTAGGGTTAGGGTTAGGGTTAGGATTAGGGTTAGGGTTAGGGGTAGGGTTCTCTTAAGGTTAGGGTTAAGGTTAGGGTTAGGGTTAGGATTAGGATTAGGATTAGGGTTATTGTTAGGTTTAGTGTTCTCTTAGGGTTAGAGTTAGGGTTAGGGATAGGCTTAGGGTTAGGGTTAGGTTTGGGGTTAGGGTTAGGGATAGGGTTACGGTTAGTGTTCTCTTAGGCTTAGGGTTAATGTTAGGGTTAAGGTTAGGGTTAGGTAAGGGTTAGGGTTAGGGTTAGGGTTAGGGTTAGGGTTAGGGTTAGGGTTAGGGTTAGGGTTAGGGTTAGGGTTAGGGTTAGGGTTAGGGTTAGGGTTAGGGTTAGGGTTAGGGTTAGGGTTAGGGTTAGGGTTAGGGTTAGTGTTCTCTTACGGTTAGGGTTAGGGTTAGGGTTAGGGTTAGGGTTAGGGTTAGGGTTAGGGTTAGGGTTAGGGTAAGGGTTAGGGTTAGCGTTACAATTATGGTTAGGGTTAGGGTTAGGGTTAGGGTTAGTGATCTCTTAACTTTAGGTTTAGGGTTAGGGTTAGGGCTAAGGCTAGTGTTAGGGTTAGGGTTCTCTTAGGTTTAGGGTTATGGTTAGGGTTAGGTTTAGCGTTAGGGTTAGGGTTAGGGTTAGGGTTAGGGTTAGTGTTAGGATTAGGGTTAGGGTTAGGGTTAGGGTTAGGGTTAGGCTTAGGGTTAGGGTTAGGGTTAGGGTTACGGTTACGGTTAGGGTTAGGGTTAGGGTTAGGGTTAATGATCTCTTAGGTTTAGGTTTAGGGTTAGGGTTAGGGATAAGGTTAGGGTTTGGGTTAGGGTTCTCTTAGGGTTAGGGTTAGGGTTAGGGTTAGGGTTAGGGTTAGGTTTAGCGTTAGGTGTAGGGTTCGGGTTAGGGTTAGGGTTAGGGTTAGGGTTAGGGTTAGGGTTAGGGTTAGGGTTAGGTTTAGGGTTAGGGTTAGGGTTACGGTTACGGTTAGGATTAAGGTTAGTGTTAGGGTTAGGGTTAGTGTTCTCTTAAAGTAAGGGTTAGGTTTAGGGTTAGGGTTAGAGTTAGGGAAAGGGTTACGGTTAGGGTTAGGGTTAGGGTTAGGGTTAGAGTTAGGGTTAGGGTTAGGGTTAGGGTTCTCTTAGGTTTAGGGTTAGGGTTAGGGTTAGTGATCTCTTAGGTTTAGGTTTAGGGTTAGGATAAGGGTTAGGGTTAGGGTTAGGGGTAGGGTTAGGGGTAGGGTTCTCTTAGGGTTTGGGTTAGGGTTAGGGTTAGTGTTCTCTTAGGGTTAGGGTTAGGGTTAGGGTTAGTGTTAGGTTTAGGGTTACGGTTAGGGTTAGGGTTAGTTTTAGGGTTAGTATTCTCTTAGGGTTAGGGTTAGGGTTAGGGTTAGGGTTAGGGTTAGGGTTAGCGTTAGGGTTAGCGTTACGGTTAGGGTTAGCGTTACGGTTAGGGTTAGGGTTAGGGTTAGGGTTAGGGTTAGTGATCTCTTAGCTTTAGGTTTAGGGTTAGGGTTAGGGCTAAGGTTAGTCTTAGGGTTAGGGTTCTCTTAGGTTTAGGGTTAGGGTTAGGGTTAGGGTTAGCGTTAGGGTTAGGGTTAGGGTTAGGGTTAGGGTTAGGGTTAGGATTAGGGTTAGGGTTAGGGTTAGGGTTAGGGTTAGGGTTAGGGTTAGGGTTAGGGTTACGGTTAGGGTTAGGGTTAGGGTTAGGGTTAATGATCTCTTAGGTTTAGATTTAGGGTTAGGGTTAGGGCTAAGTTTAGGGTTTGGGTTAGGGTTCTCTTAGGGTTAGGGTTAGGGTTAGGGTTATGGTTAGGGTTAGGGTTAGGTTTAGGGTTAGGGTTAGGGTTAGGGTTAGAGTTACGGTTAGGGTTAGGGTTAGGGTTAGGGTTAGGGTTAGGGTTAGGTTTAGCGTTAGGGGTATGTTTTGGTTTAGGGTTAGGGTTAGGGTTAGGGTTAGGGTAAGGGTTAGGGTTAGGGTTCTCTTAGGCTTAGGGTTAGCTTTAGGGTTAGGGTTAGGGTTAGTGTTCTCTTAGGTTTAGGGTTAAGGTTACGGTTAGGGTTAGGGTTAGGGTAAGGATTAGTGTTAGGGTAACGGTTACGGTTAAGGTTCTTTATGGTTAGGGTCAGGGTTCTCTTAGAGATAGGGTTAGGGTTAGGGTTAGGGTTAGGGTTAGGGTTCTCTTAGCGTTAGGGTTAAGGTTAGGGTTAGGGATCTCTTAGGGTTAGGGTTAGGGTTCTCTTAGGGTTAGGGTTAGGGTTAGGGTTAGGGTTAGGGTTAGTGTTAGGGTTAGGGTTAGGGTTAGGGTTAGGATTAGGGTTAGGGATAGGGGTAGGGTTCTCTTAAGGTTAGGGTTAAGGTTAGGGTTAGGGTTAGGATTAGGATTAGGATTAGGGTTATTGTTAGGGTTAGTGTTCTCTTAGGGTTAGAGTTAGGGTTAGGGATAGGCTTAGGGTTAGGGTTAGGTTTGGGGTTAGGGTTAGGGATAGGGTTACGGTTAGTGTTCTCTTAGGCTTAGGGTTAATGTTAGGGTTAAGGTTAGGGTTAGGTAAGGGTTAGGGTTAGGGTTAGGGTTAGGGTAAGGGTTAGGGTTAGGGTTAGGGTTAGGGTTAGGGTTAGGGTTAGGGTTAGGGTTAGGGTTAGGTTTAGGGTTAGGGTTAGGGTTAGGGTTAGTGTTCTCTTACGGTTAGGGTTAGGGTTAGGGTTAGGGTTAGGGTTAGGGTTAGGGTTAGGGTTAGGGTTAGGTTTAGGGTTAGGGTTAGGGTTAGGGTTAGGGTTAGGGTTAGGGTTAGGGTTAGGGTTAGGGTTAGTGTTAGCGTTACGGTT
>NW_028181432.1:605000-607500 GCF_964211825.1 Aythya ferina
TTAGGGTTAGGGTTAGGGTTAGGGTTAGGGTTAGGGTTAGGGTTAGGGTTAGGGTTAGGGTTAGGGTTAGGGTTAGGGTTCTCTTAGGTTTAGGGTTAGGGTTAGGGTTAGTGATCTCTTAGGTTTAGGTTTGGGGTTAGGGTAAGGGTTAGGGTTACGGTTAGGGGTAGGGTTAGGGTTAGGGTTCTCTTAGTGTTTGGTTTAGGGTTAGGGTTAGGGTTAGCGTCAGAGTTAGGGTTAGGGTTAGGGTTAGTGTTAGGGTTAGGGTTAGGGTTAGGGTTATGGTTAGGGTTAGGTTAGGGTTAGGGTTAGGGTTAGGGTTAGGGTTAGGGTTAGGGTTAGGGTTAGGGTTAGTGTTCTCTTAGAGTTAGTGTTAGGGTTAGGGTTAGGGTTAGGGTTAGAGTTATGGAAAGGGTTACGGTTAGGGTTAGGGTTAGGGTTAGGGTTAGGGTTAGGGTTAGGGTTAGGGTTAGGGTTCTCTTAAGGTTAGGGTTAGGGTTAGTGATCTCTTAGGTTTAGGTTTAGGGTTAGTGTAAGGGTTAGGGTTAGGGTTAGGGGTAGGGTTAGGGTTAGGTTTCTCTTAGGGTTTGGTTTAGGGTTAGGGTTAGTGTTCTCTTAGGGTTAGGGTTTGGGTTAGGGTTAGGGTTAGGTTTAGGGTTAGGGTTAGGGTTAGGGTTAGGGTAAGTGTTAGGGTTAGGGTTAGGGATAGTATTCTCTTAGGGTTAGGGTTAGGGTTAGGGTTAGGGTTAGGGTTAGGGTTAGGGTTAGGGTTAGGGTTAGGGTTAGGGTTAGGGTTAGGGTTAGGGTTAGGGTTAGGGTTCTCTTAGGTTTAGGGTTAGGGTTAGGGTTAGTGATCTCTTAGGTTTAGGTTTAGGGTTAGGGTAAGGGTTAGGGTTACGGTTAGGGGTAGGGTTAGGGTTAGGGTTCTCTTAGTGTTTGGTTTAGGGTTAGGGTTAGGGTTAGCGTCAGAGTTTGGGTTAGGGTTAGGGTTAGTGTTAGGGTTAGGGTTAGGGTTAGGGTTATGGTTAGGGTTAGGTTAGGGTTAGGGTTAGGGTTAGGGTTAGGGTTAGGGTTAGGTTTAGGGTTAGTGTTAGGGTTAGGGTTATGGTTAGGGTTAGGGTTAGGGTTAGGGTTAGGGTTAGGGTTAGGGTTAGGGTTAGGGTTAGGGTTAGGGTTAGGGTTAGGGTTAGGGTTAGGGTTAGGGTTAGGGGTAGTGATCTCTTAGGTTTAGGTTTAGGGTTAGGGTTAGTGTTAGGGTTAGGGTTAGGGTTCTCTTAGGGTTAGGGTTAGGGTTAGGGTTAGGGTTAGGGTTAGGGTTAGGGTTAGTGTTCGGTTAGGTTTAGGGTTAGGGTTAGGGTTAGGGTTAGGGTTAGGGTTAGTGACCTCTTACGTTTATGGTTAGGGTTAGGGTTAGGGTTAGGGTTAGGGTTAGGGTTAGGGTTAGGGTTCTCTTAGGGTTAGGGTTAGGGTTAGGGTTAGGGTTAGGGTTAGTGTTCTCTTAGGGTTAGGGTTAGGGTTAGGTTTAGGTTTAGGTTTAGGGTTAGGTTTAGGGTTAGGGTTAGGGATAGGGGTAGGGTTAGGGTTAGTGTTAGGGTTACGGTTACGGTTAGGGTTCTCTTATGGTTAGGGTTAGGGTTCTCTTAGAGATAGGGTTAGGGTTAGGGTTAGGGTTAGGGTTAGTGTTAGTGTTTTCTAAGGGTTAGGGTTAGGGTTAGGATTAGGGTTAAGGTTAGGGTTAGGTTTAGGCTAAGGGTTAGGGTTAGGGTTAGGGTTAGTGTTCTCTTGTTAGGGTTAGGGTTAGGGTTAGTGTTAGGGTTAGGGTTAGGGTTAGGGTTAGGGTTAGGGTTAGGCTTAGGCTTAGGGTTAGGGTTAGGGTTAGGGTTAGGGTTAGGGTTAGGGTTAGGGTTAGAGTTAGGTTTAGGGTTAGTGTTCTCTTAAGGTTAGGGTTAGGATTAGGGCTAGGGTTAGCATTAGGGTTAGGGTTAGGATAAGCGTTTGGGTTACGGTTAGGGTTAGGTTTAGGGTTAGGGTTTGGGTTAGGTTTATGGTTAGGTTAGGGTTAGTTTTAGGGTTAGGTTTAGGATTAGCGTTAGGGTTAGGGTTAGGGTTAGGGTTAGTGTTCTCTTAGGGTTATGGTTAGGGTTAGGTTTAGGTTTAGGGTTAGGTTTAGGGTTAGGGTTAGGGATAGGGTTAGGGTTAGGGTTAGTGTTAGGGTTACGGTTACGGTTAGGGTTCTCTTATGGTTAGGGTTAGGGTTCTCTTAGAGATAGGGTTAGGGTTAGGGTTAGGGTTAGTTTTATGGTTAAGTTAGGTTTAGGATTACTGTTCTCTTAGGGTTAGGGTTAGGGTTAGGGTTAGGGTTAGTGTTAGGGTTAGGGTTAGGATTAGGGTAAGGGTTAGGGTTAGGGTTAGGGTTAGGGTTAGGTTTAAGGTTAGGATTAATGTTAGTGTTAGGGTTAGGGTTAGGGTAGGGTTAGGGTTAGTGTTCTCTTACGGTTAG
>NW_028181432.1:635000-637500 GCF_964211825.1 Aythya ferina
TAGTGTTAGTGTTCTCTTAGAGTTAGGGTAAGGGTTAGGTTTAGGGTGAGAGTTAGGGAAAGGGTTACGGTTAGGGTTAGGGTTAGGGTTAGGGTTAGGGTTAGGGTTAGGGTTAGGATTAGAGATCTCTTAGGTTTAGGTTTAGGGTTAGGGTAAGGTTTGGATTAGGGTTAGGGTTAGTGTTAGGGTTAGAGTTAGGATTAGGATTAGGGTTAAGATTAGGGTTAGGTTTAGCGTTAGGGGTAGGGTTTGGGTTAGGGTTAGGGTTAGGGTTAGGGTTACGGTTACGGTTAGGATTAAGGTTAGTGTTAGGGTTAGTGTTAGGGTTAGGGTTAGTGTTCTCTTAGAGTTAGGGTTAGGGTTAGGGTTAGGGTTAGAGTTAGGGAAAGGGTTATGGTTAGTGTTAGGGTTAGAGTTAGGGTAAGGGTTAGGGTTAGGGTTAGGGTTAGGGTTAGGGTTAGGGTTAGGGTTAGGGTTAGGGTTAGGATTAGGGTTAGATTTAGGATTAGAGTTAGGGTTAGTGTTCTCTTAGGGTTAGGGTTAGGGTTATTGATAGGGTTAGGGTTAGGTTTAGGGTTAGGGTTAGGCTTAGGGTTAGGGTTAGGGTTAGGGGTTAGGGTTAGGGATAGGGTTAGGGTTAGGGTTAGGGTTAGGGTTAGGATTAGGGTTAGGGTTAGGCTTAGGCTTAGGCTTAGGCTTAGGGTTAGGGTTAGGGTTAGGGTTAGGGTTAGGGTTAGCGTTAGGGTTAGGGTTAGGGTTAGGGTTCTCTTAGGGTTAGGGTTAGGTTTATGGTTAGGGTTTGGGTTCTCTTAGGGTTAGGGTTAGGTTTAGGGTTAGGTTTAAAGTTAGGGTTAGGGTTAGGGTTAGGATTAGGTTTAGGGTTAGGGTTAGGGTTAGGGTTAGGTTTAGTGTTAGGGGTAGGGTTAGGGTTAGGGTTAGGGTTAGGATTAAGGTTAGTGTTAGGTTTAGGATTAGGGTTAGGGTTAGGGTTAGGGTTAGGGTTAGGGTTAGTGTTAGTGTTCTCTTAGAGTTAGGGTTAGGGTTAGGGTTAGGGTGAGAGTTAGGGAAAGGGTTATGGTTAGGGTTAGGGTTAGGGTTAGTTTTAGGGTTAGGGTTAGTGTTAGTGTTCTCTTAGGCTTAGGTTTAGGGTTAGGGTAAGGGTAAGGGTTAGGGTTAGGGGTAGGGTTAGGGTTAGGTTTAGTGTTCTCTTAGGGTTAAGGTTAAGGTTAGGGTTAGGGTTAGGTTTAGGGTAAGGGTTAGGGTTAGGGTTTAGGTTAGGGTTAGGGTTAGGGTTAGGGTTAAGGTTAGGATTAGGGTTAGGGTTAGGGTTAGGGTTAGAGTTAGGGTTAAGGTTTAGGGTTAGGTTTAGGGTTAGTGATCTCTTAGGTTTAGGTTTAGGGTTAGGGTAACGGTTAGGGTTAGGGTTAGGGTTAGGGTTAGGGTTAGGTTTAGGGTTCTCTTAGGGTTAGGGTTAGGGTTAGGGTTAGTGTTCTCTTTGGGTCAGGGTTAGGGTTAGGGTTAGGTTTAGCGTTAGGGTTAGGGTTAGGGTTGGGGTTAGGGTTAGGGTTAGGGCTAGGGTTAGGGTTACGGTTAGGGTTAGGGTTAGGGTTAGGGTTAGGGTTAGGGTTAGGGTTAGGGTTAGGGTTATGGTTAGTGTTCTCTTAGGGTTAGGGTTACGGTTACGTATAGGGTTAGGGTTAGGGTTAGGTTTAGGGTTAGGATTAGGGTTAGGGTTAGTGTTAGTGTTCTCTTAGACTTAGGGTTAGGGTTAGGGTTAGAGTTATGGATAGGGTTAGGTTAGGGTTAGTGTTAGGGTTAGGGTTCTCTTAGGGTTAGGGTTAGGTTTAGTGTTCTGTTAGGTTTAGGGTTAGGGTTAGGGTTAGGTTTAGGGTTAGGTTTAGGATTAGTGTTAGGGTTAGGATTAGGGTTAGTGTTCTCTTAGGTTTAGTGTTAAGGTTAGGGTTAGGGTTAGGGTTAGGGTAAGGGTTAGTGTTAGGTTTACGGTTACGGTTAGGGTTCTCTTATGGTTAGGGTTAGGGTTCTCTTAGAGATAGGGTTAGGGTTAGGGTTAGGGTTAGGGTTAGTTTTATGCTTAGGTTAGGTTTAGGATTACTGTTCTCTTAGGGTTAGGGTTAGGGTTAGGGTTAGGGTTAGGGTTAGGATTAGGGTTAGATTTAGGATTAGAGTTAGGGTTAGGGTTAGGGTTGGGGTTAGGGTTAGGGTTAGGGTTAGGTTTAGGGTTAGGATTAAGGTTAGTGTTAGGGTTAGTGCTAGTGTTCTCTTAGATTTACGGTTAGGGTTAGGGTTAGGTATAGATTAAGGGAAAGGGTTTCAATTAGGGTTAGGCTTAGTGTTAGGGTTAGGGTACTCTTAGTTTTAGGGTTAGGGTTAGGGTTAGTGTTCTCTTAGGGTTAGGGTTAGGGTTAGGGTTAGGTTTAGGCTAAGGGTTAGGTTTAGGGTTAGGGTTAGGGTTAGGGTTAGGGTTAGTGTTCTCTTGTTA
>NW_028181431.1:0-35000 GCF_964211825.1 Aythya ferina
CATCTCCGTGCTTCGTCTCGATAGTATGTTTCTCTGCTCCAACTTCTTTCCCCTTTGGATCGGTAGTACCTATTGCTACCTTGTTCTGATCTTCCTCCGCTGCCAGATCTGTACTTTGAATATTTGACTGCTCTTCTGCCATTCTCAGGGCTGTTTCTTTCACGAGGGAAAGATCTGTACCTGCTTCCCTCCCAGTACTCCTGCTTGTGACTCTTTTGCTCAACAAATTCCACGCTCTGAGAACACCTCCTCTTGCTGGAAGGACCTGCTTTTTGACTCTCCTTCTCTTCACTAGGAGCATGTTCCCTCTTGCTTCGGTAATGCTCTTTCTCAGTGGTTTTAGTCTTGTCCTTTGTATCTTGGCGTCTATCTGCAATAGCTAAGGAAGAAAGATTGTTAGAGCTACATTCAGTGTCAGACTTGAGAGAGGAAGTTTGCCGCAATTTCTCACCAGGCTCACAAGACTCTTTGCCGGACAAAACATTTTCTTTTGAAATGAGGTCACGTTCTTTTGATCTTCTTGGTTTCTCCTTGTCTCCACGGTCATCACATTGGTACTGGGCGAGGTATTCATCATTCCCAGGAGATTTCGGAGGTTCCGCAACACTGCATAAAATAAAAACCCATTTCTCACTTCTGCTGAAGGACGTGAATATTAAGAGTAAAACCTTCCAAAGGCAAACAAACAAACAAAAACCTCCGGACTACAGGAACGCTCGCAAAGATATGCCATTTAGAAACCTCTCCTGTGATTAGGACACCTTCTTCAGCTCCCAGAGAAAGTGCCTTTTCCCCTCTTGCTTCTGAAGCCATTGCACTAAAAAAGCAAACGCATCTGTCTCCTTCCACCTGCTGCTCTGAGAAAAAAGGCATAGGGGCGAGCGGGGAACAGCCAGTGTTTCTCCAGACAGTGGAGAAAAATGGAAAAACATTCTATAAAGGAACACAAGTTCTCCTTGAGGCACCAACCTGCATCAGAGTGATATGCTCAGTGCTGATCATTAGTTCTGTTCGTGACACTGGACACACAGTATGGAATTGTACTAATTTAAATCCTTCCATTAAATACTATTAGTAGACAGATAAAACTGTAACGAACTTCCATAAAGTCTTGTCTTAATCAGACTGTGCTCATTTTACCTCATTTCCTCTGACAAACTGTTCAGCTGGCTGGCTGTGAAGGACTCTGTGATGACTTCTCGATTGACTGAAGGCATAGCTCCAGGCATCTGCAATTAAAACGCACAAGTCAGCAGACAAAAAAATACTATTTGTAGTAGTACTGAGGACTAGTCTTGTCAGAATTTCTCCATTAAATGGTAAGCAAGACCGCTGTGAGTTGTATGCATTATCTACACTTCAAAGATAACCCCAACTCACCCCCCAAAATCTACTTTAGGAAACTTAGGAATTTTTATCTCAGCTGAGCTTAAGTTGACAAGTTCTAATGTAAGCTCAGGTCTGCAAATTCTAAGGGGATCATACCACAAAGTCTTATGATCACGTGTGTGCTGTGTTTTCTCAGTATTTCACCTGAATTAGGAACACAATAAACACTCCCGAATACATCGTAGGTGAGAAATTCTCGATGGAGCAAATCTATGTTTCAAGCAATCCATTTGTTTTAGAAAAGAACATCTCAGAAGGTTTAACAGGTTCTACTCGGCAAGTGGAATCATCAAGTTTCAGTCCGTTTTCTTTAGATTCATTAACTAACCTAATAGCACCATTTAGTGAATCTGTTTTTGGCAGCTCATGCTGGGATCTTCCTTTGTCAGCATTCTGACAGGAAGAATTGGAATGCTGCAATGTACGGACTACCTTTCACACCAAAATTCCATTAGAGGACATTGCATTGCATTTCAAATTCCTTTGAAATAAGCCCTTTGACTCCTCCTCAGATTTTCCTGAAGATTCTGCACCATAAGGGACTGTGTTATCAGAGCTGAGTTTAGGATTTTCATTCACTGTTGGCTCCACAAAAATTTCATCAGAAACTTTTTTGTTTGTTTGCATTTGCTTCATTTGCATTACCAAATTTGTAATTGTGGATGAAGGAACAGCCTGGTAGAGATCTTCATCCTCCACAGCACTGCTAAGAAAGTCAGGCTGTGACACAGTCTGACGAGCAGGCAATTTATTGTGAATACTGATGGTGATCTTCTGTTTTCTTGACGTATCAGTAATTGAAGGCCTGGTAATTGCCTGGTTTTGAACACAGGCCATTGGTGGTGCTGAAGATGGCCTTTTTAGGGTGACACCAGTGGTCTTTGCGTCCTCTTTTATGGATCCATTTCCATTTAAACGGCTTGAATTCTGTATTTAAAAAGAAGAAATTGCAAGATGGATTAACGCAAACACTGCATGTAACATTTTGAAACACAAAACTCTCCTACTGAGTGTTTCTACAAATGGTCTTAACACCTAAAAAGAAAAACACACTGCCCGTTAAGGATAAATGCAAGTCCAATAAGCGTATTCAATTCCTGCTTTTGGTTTACTGCAGATTGGTATCAAATTAACATCATCTTTGAAAAACAGCCAAGCAACTTAACATTACCTGCTGCTATTCCCAAATATATTTATTTTCCCCTTTAAACATACCCTGAAAAGCCTGAAGTAATCGTTCTGGTGCTCAGGAATAAGACATTTAGTTTTCCCTGTCTTAGCTAAAGTGACGAGGATAGGAAAAACAAGTCCTCTTTTAAATGATTTGAGGATTAGTACACTCTGCTTAAATAGTCAAAGAGCGTAGCTCTCTGTGCTTTAGAAAGCTGTCTTGGAGGTATAAAGTAATGGAGTCGCATGGCTGCACAATTTAGCAGTAACCACTGTTTGAATGACTCTGGCTGTAGCATGAGGGCTGTGAAGAAAGCTGCAGCGTGGGAAGGAAAACAAAACTAAGATGCCGAAAACCAAACAAAAAACCCCACACCAAACCCCAAACCCACTAGCAGTTTGGTGCCGTTATCTGCCCTCCCGCTTCCCTGAATTACCTTAATCATATGAGGAAGAAGTCGTGGTCCCAGAAATCCAGCCTGCTTACTATTAGCCCCCTGCTGACCAGGAGGGAATGAACAGGGATAAGATGGTGCTGGCAAGTAAAACGCACGTTCTCCAAGTGTCAAATCATAGCGCCTTCAGAAAAGAGCAGTGATCGTAGTTTAGTTTTTCTTTCAGCCTACTCTTGGATTAAATCCCATCCTATCATTTTAGAGGAACAGCTCATACGATATGGAAGCCTTCTCTACAGAAGGCTTCGCCATGACTACAGACTGAAAAGTAGAGAACAGTCTTCCTACTAAGACTATCACTTGCACAGCAATAATTCATTCTTACACCACAGATGGCCTTCATTTCTCTCCTTCTCTAAATTAGCCAGCTACAGATAACACATAGATAGCAATTTACATGAGTGCTGCAGTTTAAGGCCGAGCAACAAAAGATAATAAACGACACAGAGAATTTCAGGTTAGACAGAACTGAATTAGACAAATAATAATCTGCTCCCGGGATAGCAAGAAAAACACTTGCAAAACAGAAAAATATCAATAACAGGAAAGTAAATCTCTTCTGAACACATTTTAAGATTTGTTATTACCTGATATAAAAAAGTATGTAAGCTTGCTGACCAAGAACTCTTTTAATGTCAGTATGCACTACTTTAGCATCATTCATCTGATACCAAAGTCCATTACCAGCCTGCAAATAAAGACAACGATTTCTTTAGGTGAATTGCACGTTTTCCAATTGAAATCACGGATAGGAACAAAATACACACATGTCAAATAAAAATATAATGAAATCTTTTTCCCTAGAAACAGTAGCTGCTAGTCATGCTTTAATTGGTTTGCCAGCACAACCTTTACCCTGTTAGAAATGCTGTTGACTTCTACCTTTACATAGCATATATAGTGTCCTGAGTGACAGCTGACACCGTGATGTACCAGCACCGCGTATAAGGCATAGAGCAGTGGTTCTCCCATTGACTGCGACATGTAGGCTCTCAGGTCCAAATACTCCGGATATTTCACCTCCTAAAGAGACATCAAGAAGATAGAAAAATTATCCCAGAGTACTTCGTGGACTAGCCAGAGAAAAACACTTCCAAAAAACACAGACTAGAATTGATTTCTAGAATATATTTCTCGAATATATTTCTTGATTCACTACAAATAAGTCTTCCCATAAACAACGGTTAAGACTAGAAGTTGCAGAGAACTGTTTCCTGATGAATCAGCCTTCTCAGAGGAAAGCATATGCTTCTTGTCAAGCGGGAACTTTATTGATATTAAGAGAAAGAATAAGCCATAGTCGTTAGTCTACAATTATTGTCTGAAAATATTAACAACTTTCAGCTTTGGGGGATGTCCCATTACACAATGATATAGTTGCATTACAGTGGTAAATATACCTTGTTGATCTTTCCACCTGTGAAATCTGCAAATCTTTTCAGTGATATTGTGAGAACCTTGGAAGAACGGTGTATGGTAAATCTCTTGGACGCAGGAACCATCTTTTTACACCTTAAAACCAAGCAGAGATAAGTGTTTGAAGGCATCTTCTTTTTTCGCCCCCAAAACAAACTCCTTTTAATGTCTCACGCATGCCTATGCTATTTGAATGATATTTACTTGCATAATAGGTTGGTCTTTTTTCTTTTCATAAACCCATGCACTGCGTGTCAGGTTTGTTAATACACAGAAGAAGGTCAATTTTCCCAACAACTCAGAGCATAGCGGGAACAGGAATCTCTCACAAAAGGGTATGACCAGGTTGGATGGCAAGGTACCATTTCTTGGTCTACAAAAGTGGCTATTTGAACTCCAATCCTGGATACATTCTTTCAGCTTTCAAGGGAAATACAAATACTGAAAGCGGAACGAGAGAGCCTTGGTCCCCAGGGCTAGAAATTGCAAATAATCTCCAACATAGGTCGACTATCAACATCAAAAATACAACAGAAGCACATGGTCATTCTACAGGAGGGAGACATTTAACAGTAGGAAGTCTTCATGTACTGAGCTTGTCTGGAAAGACACTGAACCCATCTGCCATCCTTTGAAACAAAATAGTTCAGTTTGACACATTGCCCGCTCCAAGGTAGGACCTACGGTGTAAGCAGTGAAAATTAGCCACTAGCCCAGAGAACAACGGAAACTGGGCAGTTTACATCAAGAAAAGTACTGTCGAGAGCTAATAAATAGAAAGAACAAAAGTAGCTCTTTTTGAATTCTGATGGCAAAATACAAGCCAGAGAATTGCAAACCCATAGGGAATGCCTATGAACAAGACTTCCCCCCTCCAAGGAAACAAAAATCCAAGTCTTTTATAAACTTCCACAAAACTTGTAAGTAGATCCAAAGTTTAGAGGTAGTCCAACAGAGTCATGCAACATAGAAAACTGACATCTAGGATTAAGACCTAATTCGTCAAAATCTTACTCGCTACATTTATAGCAATTCTCTCCATCCAGCTCTTCAGGTTTCACAAAGAGTTCCAGAGCTCTGCTAACAGACGAAACCGCCTAGAGCAGCGAGAAAGAAGAGCGCAAAGTCACCGTAATTCAAAATTCCAGAGACATACTAGTAGTTTATAAGAGAATCTTACTAACATACTCAAGCGATCTACTAGGAGCACTGTGAAGAAGGAGGCAGAAAGAGCATGCTCAGCATTGACCTCACCTGGAAGGCATTTGACTTTGGAACAAATACTTTTCCAGTAGCCTAGACAGCATCTACAGTGTGCTTTGTCATCAATACTGGGGACAAATTCATCAGTCTAACAATTAGATGTATATTGAGGTAGAACAACAAAGAAGTAGGACAGCATTATAATTTTTGCAGAAAGAGAATTCTTTCCCCTTAAACCCAATGCAAATGCGGAGACTATTTACATGGGTTCCACGGAAGGACAAAGTCCAATCCACTTCCTTAGCACCACCAAGCTCTTACGTTTTAACATTATATGTGGTTTGGTTTTTTAAGTTAAACAAGTTTAATTTAGAAAGTTATGCATGTACTTAAACATCATGAATTATATTTAGAAAACATCTTACCTTTATATCCAAAGTGATATCAAGAAATGCCTCATACGTATCCGAAACTGCTTTGCAATTCAAGCACTTCACTGGAAACAAAATATAAATGCTTAACATTATGTGAAGGAGACTAACTGTCCAAATTCAAGTTGTTGACAGATACTACTTTAGACAAACTACAGACTGCTTTACTACTGACAAAAGACACAGATCAGTTCTAAGGACAGGAATATTTTTTCAAGTACCTCTTGATCTTAGAAATCCTCCAAATATTTGATGAATGATGGTGGTAGCTTGAGAAGATCTGTCCAATCTGGAAATAAATTATAATCAGACCTCAGAAGATTTAAGGCACAGAATTAACTCTTCAAAGAGTTTGATGAAAACCAAGGATGATGTAGACTTGCGTTGCTGATAGTAAATAAGGCACTAAAAGGTGCTAGAGATCATTTCTGAGAGTAAATAAAGGACTAGAAGGTGCTAGAGAATGTATGAAAGTGAACTTGTTTATGCTTACTCGGTGCTTCCGTTCAAGCACGCTTCCTGCATAGCATCAACAGTATAGCGCAAGAACTCGTGTGCGTCTTCTTGACTGCCAAAACGGAAATGTTGTCCTATTCCTAAATAAGAAGATGATAGTATTGACCTCATTTAAAAATGAAATCATTCTTGTATTTCTAAAATCTCTCTTCATTGGAGTGTTAAAACCACTTAGACACATCAAATAATTATTTGAAGATTACAAGCTATCGAAAAGAAACACATCTGAAGCCACTTACGACTGAGATTACTGATAACATGCGTAGGCTCGATGGCATCAACAGTGCAACGCAGGGCCTGGTTAATGTGAGTCTCCATCGTGCACATCATGCAAAAATCTTGTTCACGACCTGAAGAGTGAAAGAACAAAGCAACCCAGTCCAGCAAAATATCCATACCTACGAACATCTGAGTACAATTTAAGCTATAGATACCATATCCACTCTCCTTGCTACATTCTCTTCTCCCAAGATGCCAATGTCCCAACAGTCTTGTAACATTTCATTTCACACAACTTGACAGAAGAAAAATATCCACTAAGCCTGTATTCAAATGCATTTTGTGATGAGAAATCTAAAAGACTACTGCAAAGTCGCAGTTGTAAAGGCTGACAGGAATGTGAACTCCACAGGCTGCAAAATGTATTACTCTCTAAAATTATTACTAAATGCATTACTGTCCAATGCACTTCATTATTCCCATGAAGCAATAAATGATCCTTTAATAAATAAACAAACAAACAAACAAACAAATAACTAAATAAATAAACCATGGTGCATTAATTGCACTCCATATGCTATTCGGAGCCCACTGCTAATACAGTGCTCAAAGCCAGCTGCTACAGGTAAAATCAGGCAAATAAGCTTATCTCACAGAATCACTGCTGTTCTTTCACCTTCAGAGCTATCCAACAGATTCAAAATACTGTTAGAAAGTACTCACATGACTGGCTGTGCTCAAGAGAAAGCATGTAATTGGCAAGTGGGGGTGTGTAGGTCAAACACTGTAGAGTAGCATTAAGAAAACATGTGTTGCCAAGATTGTACAGGCCAACTCCAACACTTTGTGTTTCTCGCCAATCCATACAAATCTTCTCAGGTGGAAAAAGAATGCTCTGTGGCGGAGCAATTCCATCATTAACGACTGCAAGAAAGTTAAATTTAAAAAGAGATCTTGTTTGTTTGTTTCGAAGAAAGGTATTTAAAAAAATACTATTCTGCAGGAGCACCTAGAGGAGCTAGCTACAATCCAAACCAGAAAAACTTATTGCAGACAGCTTTAATACCACCAAATTCAAATTGGCTGGTCAACACAATGTTTTGGGGAAAAAAAAAAAACAAAAAACAAAAAACAAACAACTTTAGTCAACCATTTTAATTCTTCTAAGGCAAGGCTAACTGCCATTCTGTTTGTAGCACCTAATGCCAAGTTCCTCTCCATCTATAATCTTTAACCTGATTAACTCAACTACTGTTTTTTTCCTTATTATAACTTAAACCACAAACTTAGACTTGAAATTATACGGTAAAAACGTAAAAACTAGGAACTAGGAATGACGGTACCCCTACAGATACCAGATTTTTTCCTGAGCAATGTTATCCTTCAAAAAACCTGTGAAAAATGGAAGCTGTGAATAGCAACAATCAAACACTTTTCTCTGCAAAACAGAAAAGACATGGAGGAATCTGTGCATTACAAAAAGCTCCCCGTATTTCTCTGTTGACTGTAAATATATCAAAATTAATTTCTGTAACATCAGTCACTTCAGTTGCCTTAGGGGATTCGCTTTTGAAGTCTTTGTTCACAGTAGTCCCCTTCTCTATCAGTGCAACAAGTAAGAACTGCATTTTCTACTTTTGCTTTGAAGAAAATGGAGGCAGGATAAAACACACACTTACTTAGATCTCTTGGGGCAAAAGCCTTAGAATTTTCAGATGATCTACAGTAAATAGCACCTCCACGTCCTTGGGCCACAGAGACTTGGCTTGAATCTTCTGCAGGCACTATCCGGCCCCAGTTGGCGGTGCGTGACATCACTATTTTAGGACTTGGTTTCTTGGATTTGCCAGACCGCCTTGAAGAGGGCTTTTTAGGCTTTGAAGATTTGGGCTTCTTAGCTACGGTCATTGTTCACATCTGCAACAGAGACAGAAGTTCTGGCTGACGTAAGAATATCAAGAAGCATTCCAAGAAGAAAAGAGTAACAGAAGTCCTGTCACTTAATCTCAAAGAAACAGCCTTAAGAACTAAATCACTGGTATGAATGATTTAAAAAGAATCCCCAAACTAAACACACAAAGTGAAAATTTCCATCTAAACTCTATCAGTATTACTTTTCGCTTCTGCAGAACTAGTGGCTGATGCCATTTCTTTCCCTTCCGTAGGATTTTAATCCATTACAACTCTGGAGTCTTTTTAATATAAAAATGTAGAAGACATTCTCTGAGGGGAATCAGTTATTTATTGATTTCCGGAGTTGCGCAATTATCTGTTAATTAGTACCTATGATCTAACAGATAATTGTTGCAATTATCTATTGCTGGCATTAGTAACGGAACACTATTACTTCACTGCCTGTGTTTTTCTGTTTCGTCTGCACAAAGGTACCCAGAACTCACTGCTACTTTTCTTCTGTCTTTCCAGGGCTCGCCCTCTACCTCACTGTCTACTGCACCAGTCATGAGGGGTTTGTTGTGATTCTATAATGAGCCTAGCTTTTAAATACACCTTTCATGGGCGTCACTTGGTGACGGCAAGTTAATTTGTGAGGGCTCCTCAGTCTACATCATGCGGTCGCTTTTTCCAGGTGAAAAAGCGGAGCTGTAAGTGGCAGTACACTAAAGCCCTGGCATGCTGAGATCCAAGAGGAGAGATGTTTGGCCCTCCTTTTCACTCCTGGGAACCATATACCTCAAAACCCACAGAGGATGGGCTATATCTCAGAGAAATCTTGGGAAAGGAGAGCATGAAGAGCATGTTTGCAAATTCATTTCTCCCTGGGCTTCT
The DNA here is from genome assembly GCF_964211825.1 of Aythya ferina. NCBI lineage: Eukaryota > Metazoa > Chordata > Aves > Anseriformes > Anatidae > Aythya > Aythya ferina. The sequence continues at coordinate 9,587 of NW_028181431.1, forward strand.
TCTGCTTCTCCAAGAAAGACGAGTTTGAATATAACTTTGGCAGCAGTACTTCTGGTGTTTTACTCCTACCACATTTAAAACTCCTATGAAAAACTGAAAAGTTAGACTAAAAAGCAGCTCTTTCCGTTCTACTTTGTAAAGTTGCATGCTTTCCTCATGCAAAATAACAGGGGAATGTAAGCTAGAAACGGAAATGCTGAATGTAAAACAAAACAAAACAAACCTCAGCCCTCCAGGACAAAAGCCAATAACTGCTACAAAGTCCTTTTTAAAATGCTGATTAGGTTTCAAGGTGATACCGCTTTAAATAAGCGTAATTGTGTGTCCATAGGCAGAAGCTGAATAATGACAGGATGAACTTCTATACTTCATGTTTTGTTACTGTCTTACTGTAGCACACAGGGACTTGTTACCTTTAGGGAAACCACTAACCTCATGGAGGGTTTAAAACATAAGCTAGTTTGTTATACCAAAATGACGGAGAGAACAAAGCATAAAGTGCTTTCAGATTTCTAGCACGCCTTGATTGCTGTCCATTAAACTTCAGACACGTTAAACAAAACACAGTAAATAAGAAAACTCCTAGTCCCACAGCTGGCAAATTGTGTGCAGAGGTTGTAATTAGAACTTTTTTGCCTTGACGTTTTACATTTAAAATTGATTTTAAATCCATTCTATACACACTTTCCATTCCTGAAAAAACAATACGCAAACCTGACAAATGCATTTACATGAGAAATGAAGTCGTCCTTGTCCGATTGGAAGACTAAGGTGACAGCTCCTGGGCTCAGGGATAAGCTCCGATCTTCACCAGTGACAGCTCCTTTTGTAGGATTGAAAGGGAAAATGTTTCAGCAACACTTTGGAAACATACTTAAGGGACAAGAAACAAAATCAAGACTGCAGTGAGAAGGAGAACAGAAAAACAATACTGGGGAAAATGAAAAGGGAAGGGAAGGGAAGGGAAGGGAAGGGAAGGGAAGGGAAGGGAAGGGAAGGGAAGGGAAGGGAAGGGAAGGGAAGGGAAGGGAAGGGAAGGGAAGGGAAGGGAAGGGAAGGGAAGGGAAGGGAAGGGAAGGGAAGGGAAGGGAAGGGAAGGGAAGGGAAGGGAAGGGAAGGGAAGGGAAGGGAAGGGAAGGGAAGGGAAGGGAAGGGAAGGGAAGGGAAGAAGAAAAAAAGAAAAAAAGAAAAAAAAGAAAAAAGAAAAAAAAGAAAAAAGAAAAAAGAAAAAAAAAAGAAAAAAAGAAGAAAAGAAAAAAAGAAAAAAAAGAAAAAAAGGGAAGGGAAGGGAAGCAAAGCGAAGCGAAGACCTTGATCTTTATACTGACCAATGAGATAAGCCTTACACATTTTTAAGTTTATTTTTGACAACTGATTGAGGTGTTACCAGGTATTAAGTACGATTCAAGAGCAAATATTAACACTAGAAAGAAGAAATCCGATCCACCACCACTGTTTCAAAATACATCCATTTCTCATTTGGAGATGACGTCTCTCTGGCAAGATAGTAGAAAAACTGTAAATACCAATAGAGCTTCCTCTCCCGATGTTCCATATACATACCGATGCTGTTCCTACACCTACGCTCTGAGCATAAATTTATGTTGACATGAGTGACAAGAGAGGGTGTTACTCCTCTCTTTGTTTGCCTTGAGAGACACACCTCTTGTCCATTGAAAAGTAAATTCAAGATTCCAGATCAGTTAAGACAGTTGCTATCCCCCCATTCAGAGTTCTGCAGCAGCACTCTTCAGATGTGTTTAGCAGTCTCTTTAGAAAATGTTATCACTTAGGACCTGCTTCTCAGTAGGTCCACGTTTGGCCTCCGCTTAGCAGAGAGTCAATCCCAGCTTAAGCTTTCGTACAAGAGCCCCTTCACGAAACGGAGTTGAACCCTGACATAACTGAGTTGAACCTTTAACCTTGAAGCTTCCTTAAAGAAGAAAGCAGCACCCAGGCCAGGAAATAGAAATTAATCGTCACTTTACCCTGAAACGCAGTGGGCTATTCTGTGCTGGCAGGATTGCTGCCGGGCTGGCCGACGAGGTGGCGGGCAGCTCCCCGGGGCCACAGGGCCTGGCACAGGGAGCCGCCGGGGGTCTCCAAGGTCCGGGAACAGCAGCAACAGCGGCAACAGCAGGGACAGAGGGGACAGCAGCGACAGCAGCAGCCACCTCAGCCGGGGCCGTCTCCACAACCGCCACAACGGCCTCGGAACGCCGCCGAACTCGGAGCTCCAGCGTGACGCCTTTTGAACCTGGCCGCGCTGCTCATGGCTAAAACCAGAGCGTTTCCTCCGGCGTGTGTTTACTGTCGGTGCCGGATCGGCCCTCACCCCGAGCTCTCCCTGCCGGGAGGGCTTTGGGGTTGGGGTTTCCCTCCCGCCGCCCCCGCGGGCAGGCCCCGCGCGCAAGGGGTCCGCGCTGGGGAGCAGCATCTCACCCACGGCGAGAGACCGAGGGCACGACATGAAAAAGCCCCGACACGAAAAAGCCACGACATGCGGCCGAGGCGGCGGGGAGACGGCTCTGAGGGAGCTGCCACTTCGCCCCGCCGTCCTCCCCTCCCGGGCCGCCCCGCCGAGCCCCGTGCGCCTCAGGTGCTGCGCTGAGGGGGTGGCTGGCTACTGAGACAGCTGCCCAGGGCACTGCTCATGGCACCGAGCCTGACGGAGGTCAACAAGTGTTGAACAATGCTCTCAGACATCGGGTCTCACTTTGGGGTGGTCCTGTGTGGAGCCACCAGTTGGACTTGGTGATTATTGGGAGTCCTTTCCACCTTGGGATGTTCTCTGATTCTAGGTCAGCAATCCAGTAGCTGATGAGAAGTGTGGAGTCATTCAAAGGGAAGAGAGAGCACAACACTTCTCGTTTGCAGAAGCGGCTATTTGGTTACCAAACCGACGATTCCTTTGCTTCTAGAGCAACTAACAGCAGGGATCCGCTTTACAATGGAGGGAAAAGAGTCGTTGGCATGTCATGTGAAGTAACCTTCAAATCCCAGAGGATGATTTTGTTGGAACTTTATTCAGCTGAAAACACAGAAGCCTTGCTTTTGCTTGTGTTAGTTACAGCTCCAGTTTACTTTGGTTGGGAGGGAAGGCATTCCAGGCTAATGTGCTGTACCTGTTCCTTCAGCTCATTGTCCATAAATGGAGGAGCAAACGAAATCAGTTTTATCTCCATTAAATGCAGCAGACAAAGCGGAGTAGAGGGCGATCTAGCACTTAATTTTTCCTGTAAGCAGGAAACCCAGAACTCAACAACACTTTTCAAATCTTGTCCTGCAGTAAATGACCAGCTGAGTGAAGCTTGCATTTAGAGGATGTGCTCCTCCAGTAGACGGAAATAGCTTTTCCTCTTCACAAGTGCAACTGAGTGGTGGACTGGCAGCTACGTGGTTAACTAGTTGTGCCAAAGGGGTTGTGCTGAATGCACAGAAAAATATGCAGGTCCCAACAGTAAAGGGTTGTCTGTAGGCATGACACTGAGTACAGATGTTGTCTGCAGGTTCGTGCAGAGTGCACCGCGCCAATAAGCACCCAGAGTCGGAATGCACACGAAGGTCTTTTAATTATAGAATTACTTATAGAACTCTGCAGAGTCAGGTACTTGGCCATCTTTCGCAAAGCAAGCACACCTCTGACTCGAATCGCCGTCATTTATACACAGGAAACTTGTGAAAACTCTCTCTTTGGCTCCTTTGGATTGGTTATTACAGCTCACCTAACTTATCTCCACTGAGCTTGTGCATTACAGAGGAATACCGGGGGGGAGGGGGAACAGGAGAGGGGGGACACACACCGAATCCCACATTAGCATAGATTAGCATTTTGACAGGTGTGATTTTTAATGTGCTAATGACCCTTAATGAGAAAAAGGTTACTAGAGGTCAGTCTGGAGCTGGTGTTCTCCTTCCTGTTTTTTTCCCTTTTAGCCCTTCTCTTCCTTGCTTCTGCTAGCTCAAGGCTACCTGTCTCTCTCCTTCTTTATTTTCTCAGCTAAAAGACTGCACAAGCTACAGGCCTCCCTATTTGCTTCAACATTTCCTTGGTTTTGTTTTTTTTTTTTTTTTTCCCAGCTTTGGGACGACACAGGTGTGGTTTGATATTTGCCAGTATAGCTAAAACTCACGCCAGTCTGCTCACGCACAATAAGTAGTAAGATTTAAGGACTGGTTTCATCGGCTTCTTCCATACTAACATCCTTCTTATGTTTTAGATATGCTGAAGTTAAATCAACACTAAGTTACTACTTGTGGAGTAATCGCCTTAAGCGACTAGGCATCATAAGCACACCTCCATCCCAAAAGCTACCCGCCTCCAAGGTGCAACCACCCCTCACTGAGCACGCCCTCGGAATTTCTCACAGCCTGTACCTTTAAACGCAAGTGAGATCATTTCTACCAAGCACAACCAAGATATGCATGACTAGAGTCACTCAAGCTCCACCTTAAAGATAGAAAATAATATCAATTGCTTTAAGAGAAAGGGGATGTTAGGGAAGATACTATCAGGAAGGATTCCTTCTGACATCACTCGACAGGCTGAGCCTCTCACTCCCCCACCCCCACTCCATTGGGACGCCGTGGGGTAAGATCTGAACGCTTGCTTATACCAGGCGTCTCTGTGGAATCTTAGAAATCTCTAGAGTTTTGATGCTTTTTCATGTCTTAATACCTAGGCTGTGTACCTGTGCATTTCATGCATGCTAGCTTGCTTTTGCAGACAGTGAATTTATCACTGACAATCCAAAGAACCTGTGTACCTGTCGCCGTAAGAAATTGCACTTAATTGCATTCTTCCTAGCTGTGAGAGTTCTCCTCAAATGCGACTAGAGCGAGGCCGTACTGCGTTGTTGGTGAATCCGTGACCGTGATAGTTCAGCACCCTGAATCCGACGGGACCCATGACGGTCAATCGGCTACACCCCTTAACGCGACACTACTAGACGAAGAAGATGACAGGGCTTGCATGCACTGCATTAGGCTTTGCATGTGAAAACACCCCCAAATAATTTCACGTACATTTAACGTTTTTAAAGGGAAAAAAACAGGAAGGTGTAGTCTCTCTGTAAGCTACAGCCCTACATAGTTAAGGCATCAGCATTCATTCCTTTGCTTGATAGCAAAGTATGAACATACAGAAGAGTTAAATATTTTCTTTGCATTCTTAAAGGCGATTTTTCAGACTTGGGCTTCAGTTGTTGGAGTTGAAGAAATCAGTAGACATCCTTACTTTTACGTTAAGACCAAAATCTTTATCTAAGATTGTGTTATCTAACGCAACTAAACTCCCACCCCCACATGGTTTTTTTGTAACTTCGCAATGATCTTGCTGCAGTCCCACTCTGATGGTCTTTCAGTAACATGCAAACTGCCGTGGCAGATTCTGTTACAGTGCTTTTCTATTGACAGTGTGCATAACACTCAAGGTAAAGCCCCTCATTTTGCAGTGGGGACATAAAGTGTTTCTTTGGACCCTGCTGCTTCTGTTAGTACTCATTTTTTCACAAACTTCTTGAACCTGAGCCGTGCCTACTGAGCCAACGAATGCTTTGATGACACAGTATTTTGTCAAAGCAGTTTTGCTTCTTGGAGCTACAGAAGCAGCTCTGGCTACGTGATAGGGAATTGTGCTGCATTGGCAAAACCAGACTTAGCTACAGACTTACAACACTTGCTAACTCGATCTATTTCAAATCTCATTTTAACTTTAAAGGACAATCATTTTTGTGGCTCCTGTCTTACTAATTTGCCTTGTTTTGCATGGAAGGGCAGCCTGTGAATGTTTTGCTTTATTGCATGCTTCAAAAAAAGGCTGAGGAAGAGACTGGAGGAACCTTTGCTATTCTATGGACTTTCCCCCGACAGTGTGGAATTGCAGGCTACTTGGATGAATGTTCCAATGTGAGTAAGGGAGCAGACCTCAGCCAAAGGAGGTGGAATCCTTGCTTAATAGTAAGTATCAGTGTGGGGACATCTTTGCTTAACGGGAGCCGTTTAAACTCTTCATAGAAACAAAATAAGCTGGACATCTTATGTTTGGAAAGCAGTATGGTTACACAGCTGCTAACATAATGACTTGAGTCTACTGCTCTGCAACTTCAGGTTTTGTTTTCAAGCAGTGCATACATCAGTTTAAGCTTTGGACAAGGAGATTTGCAATGCAAATAGTGATAAACCAGAATCAGCGGCGCTGACGAGTGTAATGGTGAAATGCAGCAAATCAAGTATTCCTGCAGAAATGTGAGATTACAAAACTAGCAAGCCATGAAGCACTTTTGTTGTTGTTGTTGTTGTTTTTTAAATCAATTCTTATATGCTGAAATAGCACCTTCAAGAAAATCTGTTTATCTAGCCAGGTAACGGTGTCTCCCTGTAAACAGGAAGGAAATGCCAGGAGCAGCCATACCTCTTTGCTGTCAAACTAAAGAGCAAGTCGAGGCCAACATCATGCCATAGTGCAAAGGCTTGCTAAGAAAGATCATTCTAAGAGGTCTGCAAGAAAAGATGACTTACTTTGTCATAAGTTTGTCAAATAGAATGGACGAGTTAGTAGTCGAGTACCGCCTGTGTCCGACTCTACAGCTGCGGCGCAGCTCCAAGTCCCTGTTTTCTCCGTGGACTCGTCTCACAGTTTTTGCACCAGCTCTACTCCTCAGTGTTCTGGTGACTGAAACGCAGAAACAAAGGATTTTGAAACAGTGAAGATGGGATTCTCCTTATTTCACCGTTGCTCTTGTAAAATGGAAACAGACAAACAAAAAAGGCACCCTGAAGTGGATTGAGTTTTCTTTACATTTCAGATCAGAAGTTGGTGTCACAACCACTGCATTCCACTTCTTTATCGCTCTGCACGTTTAAACTGTCTACTTAAAACTGGGACCTGTAGGGAAATTTTTAAAGAGACTGAAAGCTAGTCAGACAAAAACAAACGTGCAACTTTTGTTCCATGCAGGAGGGAAATCTACTCCACTTATTTCTGTCTTGGAAAAGTGAGAACAATCAACACCTTTCTCTAAGGTGTTTTCACTCCATTCATGTCAAACTGTATCTAACAGTGCTCAAAACAAACACTAGGACATTGCAAGCCTCTTCCTAAGAGGTGTATGTTTGATTACTCTGTTTATGCATGCAGCACTTCCATTTCCTGCATTAGGATCTAACAGCTCAAGGAGGGAAGAATCGTTTCAAGAGAAACACCCAAACACCACATAAACTCGTGCTTTTTAGAAAAAAGCCTGCCCATTGTTTGCCATACAGCACCCTTTGGCACAGGTTTGTTGCTTGCACTGTCATTAAAAGAGCTAAGAGGACAAGGGGAAGGGAAGAGCTACACCACTGTGCTGCTAGGATGACAGCTAAGGTTTACTTTTGTGCTTGCCAACTATAAAACTAAGTTTGAACTTATCAAGTATCGATTTACTTTGCACAATTAGAACGGTTTGCTTTGTGCCTACCAAGCTGCAATTCACACTGCTCCCTCCCCAAGGAATTCATAAAATCTCCTATTTGCACCTACCTCTCTTCACAGAAAAGTCACTGAGGAGTGAATTCAGCTGACTACAGAAGGCTTTGGGGCCAAATGAAAGCCATGGAGTGACCAAGTGCCATCCTCTTCAGTAACCAGTGTAAATAGGTATCCCGGGGACTTACAGCCACTTACCTGTGTTATATTCTTTTTTTCGTTCCAATTTTGGCTTTCTCAACTGCCTACATTAAGAAAGAGGACAGGGCAGAGAAGGGAGAAAAGACTTGTTGTATTAGACCCATCAAGGATGGGAAATTTCACCATGTTTACAAGCCAGTGCTCCATGGTATACAAAGAGAAGCCTGTAGGCCTCACGCAGGATCCACATCCCAAGTCTGTTGTGTGCCATATACACGCGGTTCTGTATGTACCCACATTTCCTAGCTTGCTCATGTTGAATTCTCAAAATTATGAGCAATAGCACCCAAGTGGAAAAGATACATGTCCTGGTTTCAGTTAGGACAGCGTTAGTTCTCCTCCTAGTAGCGGGTAGGTTGCTATGTTTTGGCTGAGGATGTGTGAAAGGATGTTTAGAAGAGTGCTGATACCACCCCGATATTTCAATTGCTGCAGAGCAGTACTTACAACAAGCCAAGGACCTTTCGGTGTCTCACTGTCCTATTGGCGATCAGAATCGGCGCACAGCAACAGCTGCGAGGGGACAGACTCAGGATGGCCGACCCCAACTGGCCAAAGAATTCTATGCCTTATGGCAACACGCTGCACCATGGATAGGGCGGGGCAGCCGGGCTGCTAGGGGTTACACTGGGCACTGGTCAGCGGGTAGTGAGCAACTGCATTGTACATCACTTGTTTTGTACACATTACTAGTAGCAGTACTATCATCATCATCATCATCATTATTATTATTTTCCTGTCTTAATAAACTGTCTTTATCTCAACTCGCGGGCTTCACTGTCCCGTTTCTCTCCCCCATCCCAGAGAGGGAGGTGGGAGGGTTGCAGAAGGGCTGTGTGGTGTTTAGCTGCCGGCCGGGTTAAACCACAACAACACCTCAAAGGGGTTGGGGAAAAAAACAGGCTTTTTTTAGAAAAGCAGAAGACTTTCACTGAGAAGAGGGATTCTAGTTTTAAGGTACTGGTACGCCATCAGCATGCTCATAGGCCTCTGCTGATTTTAGCCGGAGGTTTATCAGGCCACAACTCACTGCACATGCTTTCTCTCTTGCTTTTCAATCTACAAATCGAACAGAGATTGAACATATAGAAATACAGTACCTTGAAAAGCGTCTTCTCTTGACATTTCCCCTCAGTATCGCCATACTTTCTTCAAAGCTGGAGACTGAACACCGCAGGATGCTTTTGCTCATTGATCTTCAACGGTGTCCGTTGAAACATTCATTACTGGGAGAAGAATAATCCTAGGGAAAGAAGGAAACAAGAATATATTTATGTGAACCACGTAGATTCAGATAAAGAAATTCTGCCTCACGCAAGTTTAATTGACCCTCCTGACTTGGTAGTGGGGCAACTAATGGCAGGCAGACACTGAAACGCTGCTGTGCTCAAGAAAAACCTGGAGAGAAAAAAAAAAAAAAAAAAACAAAAAACTTTCAAAACTAAAGCTTCCTTTTCCCCACCGTTTTCTTGTGGATAACTTAAGCTTAATATCCTTGGCAAAAAGATATTGCAGCAAAACCTTTCACATAAACTTAGTGTTTCGTGAAAAACTACAACAACAAAACATTAAATTCAATTGGAATTTTTTTCAATAAATTCAATTGGAATTTAAATTCAAAACTTTAAATTCAGTTGAATTTAAATTAAAAAAAATAAACTAATTAATTTAAATTAAAAAAATTTAAATTCAATTGACTGTTCAGAGGAACAGTCAAGCTTGACATTCTACATCCTAGAATTAAAATCTAGTTTGAGTTTTTCTCCCATCTCCAGACCTTGCTAAAGATGCTTATTAGGAGCTCTGTCAAAAAAAGTGAAAGGCTTGTTATATCAAAGCTTCGAACCCTTCTTACTGCCCTTGACCTTCTTCACATTGCTGCTCCTACAAGGGTGAGTACTATCATTTTTAGTACGGGAGGGAAGCTGTCATATCCTTGAGTGGGGGGTCGTTCTGTTTACAAAATGAAGTTCCAGTAAGAGTACATCAAATGAACCAACTTTCTTTGAACTTTAATTCATCGCTATATTGAATGAATGACCTCTGGATTTCTCTCTCCCATTTGGAAGTCAATTTGAAAACAAACTACCTCTGCCATAAAGAGCCAGGCATCAGAGACACCTGTTGCGCCTCAAGAACAGAGAAGGTATGAATGACAAGAGCAGCTGAATAAAATGCAACTTGCCATTAGAAATGGGTGTACTGGCATCTACAGGTGCCGCTGGCATCTCCTCATTTTCATTACTCTCTTCATCTGGTTTCTCGTCTTCAGTAGCAGGGTTCTGCTGTGGTGACTTGGAGTTGTCGCATGGAGCACACGCTGCAGAGGTGCGACCTTGCAAGAAAGAATAGATACCAAAGATCTTCGTCATGCATTTTCAGTTACAAATGCAGAGACAAGTCTTCAAATCCTTAGCGTTAAAGCACGTACCTCTTTTCTCACGAGATTCTTTAATTTGTTCACAAAGTCGTCTAAACTCTGTATCCAGTTCGTTCCTCACCATTGAATATGCAGTGTCTTGCAAAACATAGGCGCTGTGACGATCTGAAATTTTACACACTTTAACTGAATGTTGTCTACCAACCAATGAAACTGTTTTGATCACAGAAGAAAATTGCTTTCTTCATAGGTTGGTTCCGAAAGGTTCTCTCAGTGAATATTTTCAGCATAACAACATCGAAGTTAATTAAAACAAAAGCACTAGTTCCTTGGGAACACTTATATCACAATTCCATGCCCAAGTAGCAAAATGATAAAATATTTACAGTCTGGACGTCCAAAATCAGCTAATCCATCCGAAGTCTATTGTCCGCACACAGCATTTATCCATCTATATGTTTGACAGATTTTTTAAACTAGGGCTAAAAAGCACATCCTCACCTGTAGATCTTTGATCCGGGTAGTACTCTAAGGCATTGTTACAGATTAGATCGATGTCCTTCAGCTAGTCTCCGGCAGCGAGGTACTGGCGCGAGTCAATTTGAGTCAGAACTGTTGAAAGATCCATCGGCTCTTTAATCCTTGTGGCATAGTCAGGTACCTGCAGATCAAATACAAGCATTCAGAGGTTTTCTTAACCTTGCACACTGTCTACCAAAATTATTCTGCAGACTTTAAATAAACGACTTCCTAAAAACTCTGAACATTTGCGATGCATCAGAAGATGCTGACATTAACCAGTTTGCTTCTCAAAAATGGAAGGGCTTTTTCATTTTTTCATTAGAGCGGCCACGAGAGGACAACAAGAAGTAGGGACGTCAGAAGCACATGCATGGTAGAGAAGAAACACTGAGGGTGGGAGATTCATTTCACTTTGCTTCAGAAAATCACAACAGTGAAAGCTGAGCAAGCCATCCGGCATTCTCTTTGTTGTCGACATTGAGGAAAAGGTGCATGAATTGCACCTGTGAAGTACCTATTGCAGGCATCTACTTTAGAATGAGATAACTGGGCCCTGAGGTGCTCATTTCTTCCCTCAGACCAGAAGAGGAGCCTAATGACCAGTTCAGATGAGGACATATGTATCTGTCTAGATTTTTCACAGCTCAAGAACCTAGGAGAAAAGGGGAAGAAAAGCCAGTGGAGGCCCACATCAAGAGGACTTTGCTGATCCGCAGGTATATTCAAGTTACATCTGTCTTTGAAATATACGCCCCTAGTTTAGGCTTATCTCATAAATTAAGGAGAAAAAGGCATCTAAGCAGCCAATTGGAGGAAAAAGAAAACACACTGCACTTATGGTTGATTCCTATTGAGGAGTTCCAGATGAAACAGAGAACAGGATCTCAAAACTTAGTTTTACAAACTGCTGCTCCTATTCCTGTTCCCACAGGAACTGACAGTCCAAGAAAGGGCTTCAGACTTCACTCAAGTAGTCCTGTAAATACTGTTTGTCATTATAAGGAAAGATCTCTGTGCTTTTCAGTGCTGTGACACGCCTACATATCAAAGCTTTTTCACGAGCAAACTGTGTTGGCATTTGGACTGGCTTTTTAGAATGAAACCAGGGCTTTCAGCGAATAATCCCATAAGACACATTTGAGAGTCAGCAGAAGTAAAAGCACTGCCTCTGCTTCTTGCAAAATCCTTACAGTGCAGCCCTAAAAACAAAGTTGAACCTTCCCCAAAACGCTGAGAAGTACGAACACTGAGAAGTTACAGACACACACGGATCAGCACTACTTTACCTTCTGTGGGTCAACGGGCTTTGCAAATTCCCTGAAACGTCTGTCAGTGGCAAGTCTGTGAGTAACGTCCCTCAAGAAAATTCTAAGGTCATGCAAGGTATCCTCCTCTTCCTCCTCCAGCATCCCTACTTCTTCCTCTTGTGGCTTCTGAGGCTCAGCTGGTGGTGCTACAGGCACAACTTCCAATGTCCAATCAACTTCAATTCATCAGGAAAAATTAGCCAATTTACAGTACTCAAATACAAGCATATGACAAATTACTGACAGAAAATGACCACCAAAGCAAAGCCCTAAGAGCTAGTAACGTCGATAGGAAAGTTTTAGATGTACTTCTCATATCCTCCTCACCTCTTTTCTTTACGGGAGGCTTAGCCACTTCATTTAGAATTAGGTCCTCAAAAAAAGGCTGCTCTCTCTGCCCTACCAGGCAACTCAATATTGCACACTTCTCCAAATTCCGTATTAAATAATTTTTGGATCTAAAGCAGAAGGAGGAAAGACATTTCAGATTTAAGGCCACAAAAAACTCATCTTCTATTCCAAAAAGACGAGTACCTTTTCAAATTAAGAATAACCTGAAGAACACAAACTGAGAAAAGTTATCATCCTGGCCTTAAAACGCTACATTTTCAGAGGCTGGCACGGCAAATTCAAATATCACCTTTAAGAATCACCTGTAGAATTAAAGCTCGCTGAAGGGATTGTACGCTACACTGGTAAAGTAATGGCTTTCACCACATCCAACAGCGCCTCCTTTGTATTTACTTGCCTTGCTGCAGCCTTTACTTAGAACCTTTACGGCTATAGAGGGAAGAGAAAGGCTTCAGCAGACAAGTGAGGGCTTTTTGCTGAGTTTTTATTTCTCTCCCAAAAGGTGTCTGAAGTAGCTAGTACCTCTACGTCTTCCTCCATTTTCAAGTTCTAGTAATAAAAGGTAGGTGAGGAATTTCACTACTTATTTTAGAAGGAATTTACAGCCTGTACAAAAACTTCTGTGGGAACTCAAGCACTTTCAAAGCAGTTGATAATAAACACGTCTAGGTAAGACCCGTTCTCTTCCCCCAGTGACTGAGACCAAATCATCAGAATGACAACAGCGTGGTCCTGTTTTGGGCACCTTCCCTTAATGTAAACTCTCAGAAGTCAATGAAGTTCTGCACCTACTTTTACTACAGTTTATTTAGGACTACAACTAGAATTCGATTCCAAAGTTACTTTAGCAGAAATTGGAACTCAGCTTTCCAGCTTGGAAAGCTTTGGCCTATATGAAGAAAGAAACTGATTTACTTATTTTTTTTTAATCAAAGTGTTTCAATTCTCTACTAAATTGCATTATTAGCAGTTTACCCAACATAGCATGGAATGGCAGACTGTCAGAAGAAATCTCTTCAGTAAAAACCTCCTCTTGTCATTTCAAGCACTGCATATTCTTGACTGAACCACTTTGTAGCCACCAGAATTATTGTATTAATTTATTATTTGCATGTGTGAGAAGGGGGTGAAAGTCACTTGCTTGACTCAGAAAAAACCTTAAGCAGATGCTTTCACGGTATTTTTTTCTCTAAGCAAATTTTAAGTGATTTGTTAGGGTGCCTGAGTAATAACAGCATGCATTTAAGAAAGCACAGCATTTTGATGCTGAAAGCATTCATAAATTACAAGACACTGAAGAAATAGTAAGGAAGGTATTGACAAATACCTCTTCTGGGAGATCTAGTGACGTACATCAGACGGAGCAAGCAGCAAAACTGGCAAAAATGCTGGAATGTTACGTAGTAGAGTTAGAAAAGTAAGTTTCAAGGCAGGTCCAGCGTTGTCCCACCATAAATGGATATCTGGGACATAAATTGTGCTTGGTGTTGTCTTCTGAGCATTTCGGATCAGCTAGTGAAAAGGAAAGCTTGCGTAAGAAAACTAAAACACGTACAAGAACCTCTTAATACATAGCTACATAGCCATCTGACTGCCCCATGAAATGAAACTACGTGAACAGAGTGGCAAGCATCCTTTCACATAAGGAATTTCTCTGTGCACCCTTTCAGATTATCAGTATTCGGAGAACTCTAGTCAGAAGATGGGAAGGATATATTCAGGCAGTGGCTAGACACCGTAGCTATATGGCCACAGCCACAATCATCGCATAACAAAGAAAGGAAATGTCCCGCTTAAGGGACACATCAGTATTCAGTCGTGTAACATGTCTGTCCTTACTTGTATGGCTCTCAAACGTTTCCACTAAAGGTAAAAGTATTTTAAGGTAGTGATGCCAAACAAGAAAATGGATTTCCTGCCTAAAAGTAAAAGCACCAAATCTGTTCATTTTTTCTAGTTAAAACCACATCACCGTGCAAATGAAGTGTTTTCTGAATGTTAATGCTTTTAGTGCACATACTGCAACAGCACAAGTTGTGTATGTCCGTGCGAAAACAAAATAACCAGAAGCCCCAAACCTTGGTTGCCTTACTAATATAATTTAGAAGAAGCCTACAAAAAGTAGCCGACATGCAGTCTGATACAGAGCCATCTACCGGGAGCACACAGTCTTAGGAGGCAATGAGAACTACTTTCTGGATCCCAGTGACATGAGCAGCATTTCTTTCCACAAAGAGATGTTTATTAGCAACACCGCCCAGCTTCCTGAGCTGCTAGCAACAGCCTCACTGTAAAATTGGGTATGGAAAATGTGGACATGTACAACATCCGGATTGTTTGTGGTGCTGTCTAAAAGAAAAGGGGATTTTCAGACAGAAGCAAACATCCCAGCACATTAAAACAAGGCCACCTCCATTACCAATGAATTTTGCTCACCTTACTTGCAACTCGATTGATCCTTTACATACAGTCAGTGAATCCAATGAGAAGAAAAAGAAAAAAAGGTACCTGTCCGCAGATTTCTTCTGGCGATGCAACGTTTGTAAGCAGAACAGAAAGGTCCAGGGTGTGAACGGGAAACTTCTCCAAAGCGTGCAACACCACGGGTGCCACGTAAGAAACCTGGCCGTACCCTTCTTTTCCTACTATTAGCAGACGGGGCTGGCATGATGTTGGTTCGCAGAAAGCACTCCTAGAACAAGAGTTAAGAAAACAAGCTTATAAATGAGGTGCTGAATAGACACACAGATGTTCCAAGTAATTTTCCTATAGACTTTCTTTTCCCTCCCCAAATAATCCAAATGGCAGCGGTACATTAAATACATGTAAGATTTCCAGTTAAGTTATTCACTCATTCCAATTGTTTCACCTTCTTCCCTTGTGTTTCCTATTCTTTACTAAACCAAGACTGCAAATTAATATCCCTGCAATCTTGCTTTACTTTATTATAAATTTATTATTTATTATATATTTATTATATACTTTATTTTAAATTTATTTTTATTTAAAAATAAATTGGTGAGGACCATTTGTTTCCCCACTACAATCAGGCTGTACCTCTGCTGGCTTAAATCAAAGATGCTAGAGACTTAGCCTTGCTCTAGAGGACAGAAAATCTTCTGGACAGCACAGCAATAGAAACTGAGAAAAATAACTGATCCAGCTGTGACAACATGATCTAACTTTCCAACTGTGGGCTTGCATGACTTCCATACTAAAATAGCACAAGATTAACACAACTTGGTGGCTTAACAAATAAAGACACCATTCACATTTTTCTCAAGGTGTTTTAACAAGCCATTTCTCAGTTTTCTTTCTGCTACATAATTCACTACTGGTTTAACAATCCTGGAAAACAGAAGGGCAAAAGGTGGCAACACAAACCCATAAAGTTGGGCTATTTTTAGCTAAAAGGACAGACTGCACATTTATGTGGTCTTGAGTCTTTCAAAGAATGCCATGGATTAAGTCAACGTGTTCTGGTAGTCTACGGATCACTTTGGCTTACGAAGAGAAGCCTGGGCTTTTCAATTTGGTCATTCAGAGCAACTTCATTACAACTTTAGTCCCTCCACCCTTTCTTCTTGTGAATACCAAGCACCCCTTCAACACACAAACTTGATGTTGCCCCTTCGTCTACCACCCCTCGCACTTTTAACAGCTGGAACTGTTTACAAAGACTCAGCAGACCTGAGAATTTAAACATAACAGGGATCTATCTTTCTTTACCTGCTGAAACAGAGGCATTTTTTCTCTGGTCCGTTAGGCATTCCATCTTTTAATTCATCTCCAGAAACCAAGGATGCATCGTCATCACTGTCAAACATATCATCTTGTAAAATAGGATTGAAATGCTCTGAAAGGCAAAAGAGGTTTGTTAACTTTCCTGAATAGCCTTTGTCTCTTTCTCTTCCATTAATACAGCTTCTAAATCAGTGCCAAAACCCTTTCTTCATTTGAGAGCACACACTGAAAGCTATTTCCTAGAGTTCAGCCCACCACAGATCTAAGGAGATGGCACAAGGCCCTACAAAGCTCTACTAAGTACCACTGATGTGTATGTATAAGGTACGCTACTCTTGGTGATTTTTTTCTCCCCCTTAGAATAAAGGAGATTACGAACAATTTCTGCAGTTGCTAAATAGCTAAAAAAACAAACAAACAAACAAACAAGACCATTTCTTTCTGGAGGAGGTTCCCACAATGAAAGCATGGGGATAAAGGATGTGATGGCCACAGAATTCCATTCATCTAGTAAATATCAATGCTAATTGATCTCATGTGCACGTGTATAGTACGATCCACAAACGTTTAAATTAGGAGACTGGTTAAAAAGGATGATAGCTAAAACAATATTTAGCTTAGACCAGTTATACTTGTATCCTGGTCCTGACATTCTTCAGAAAGGAATTAGAAACATTGACCTAGAAATGCTTCCCCTCCAAAGATCTGAGTTTTGATTTTTTAAAGAAAAATAGGTGCCTTATACTTCAAACCTCAAGTCAACCTCTACAAATGCTAATTATCTTAGCTGCCGTCAGAAGCAGGATGCTTCAGTAGAGAACGCATCGTCCTTTACTGTGTATTGAGTCATTCAGAGCTTCCATTTGGCATTTCAGTTTCGAATCCACAATAAAACCTATGTGTTGTATTCCAGACTTGCCCAAAAAAAAGACATGCACATGCAAATAATAAAATTCTACCACCATTATGTCTGAAAGCTATAAGTTGATTGCACAAACCACAAGTTTTTGCTTTAGCAGAATTATAAAGAAGTGGATGCTGTGGTTATACCTTGCTGTCGGTCCTCCTTTAGTGCAATCTGTGCATGCGGGAAGATCTTCTGCACAACTTGTAAAATATTCTCTACTGATCTTTGAAAAAGTGGCTTGAAAATGGGTGATAGTGCTTGTACGGGTGAAGCCTTGATCCGGTTTGAAGCTGGAACAACCTTCTTCATAGCCATGAAAAAGTCCTTTGCTTTTATTTTAATAGAATTAACGTCTAGTAGCAACTTCTCCCTACTTGCATAAATCTGAGGATAGCATTGGCCATTGGCGTAGAGAGCACAGCGCAGCTTCAGTACAGAGGGATTTGATATCTGCACCACAGTCTCCTAACAAACAAAAATCAAACGTTACATCAGTCAAGGCCCAGGTTTACAACATGCAACATTTAAAGAATTTGTAATGCCAAAACCAAACAGCATAACAGGGAATTCAAAGTGCTACCGCTCTGCAAGGATGTTTCATGTTGCTCACTGCCTGATATCCTGCACTTATGCAGCTGAAGCAGACTCCTCATCAAAAACTATACTCTTGAGGAAGATGCCCCAGAACCACTTAATGTTCTCAGACAACAAGAGGAACGACAACAAAGAGTAAATAGATGAAAGGATCTCACACAGATTGCTATGAAGGCGTGCCAGCTGCCTCGTTGACTAGTTGTGCAACAAGGCACAAGAGCATGGGTACTGCCTGGTACAAGCTAAGGTTCTTTACAACTTGGTCACAAGCAAGAATCCGTTTCTGTTTCAGTCTTACCAATGCATTTCTCAGCTAGTTCATCAAGCAACATGTCCGGTGGCTGAGGGGTCCAGTCACGAGTATGAATCTTGACAATTTCTTTTCTAGCCTGGAAGCAAAATCATTGCATTTTAGCTTGTCCCAAGTTTTCCTTAAAAATACCAACAAGAAACAAACAAACCAAAAGGCAAACAAACAAACAACAAAAAACAAAACAGTCCTCCCTCAAAACCCCTCATCTACTAATACACTTTTCTTACTTGCTCAACTTTCAAGTATTTTACAGTTATTTAATATACACTCTGCATTGTCAACCAGGAAATTGAATATTTCTTATTTGTTATACTGAACTTTTTCTAGGAACCTACAGTGAAAGAAAAGGCATTTATAGCTTCAATAACAAGTTTCCAAACTACGAGACCTAAGGACCCAGAGGAAAATACTGTAATGAAAAATTTATCCAGAAACATTTCTTTGCTGTCCAAAAAACTTCTCTAAAACTTAGCAAGCTTTCATTGGGACAGTCTCATTACTTCATCACATTTGCTTTCCAGTCAGTAAATTCACAGAAAGCACTTCTGGCACAATGCTTCCAATTGCTACAATTACTATAAAGAAGAAAAGAATTATGACTCAAACTACTACCACCGAGCAGGGGCACAATCAAATGCAAACACGTCCCCTATTCATTCATAAGTGAAGGATTGAGACCAAAAACACAACTTCATGATGAAAACACCCAAGTGGACTAAATAATTAAGCAAACAGGTACAACTTTGGGAATGAAAGGTTTGATTATAGAACTAACTACTTGGTGGTATCATCCTGACCATATATATCCAGTACCAGATTTGTCCTCCATGGAACAACGCAGTGTCTCCACGTATCACTCTTTTGTTCAAGTTGTCAATATTTTTTTTTTTTCCTATAAAGTTGGACTTTGCCATGGTAGCACTAACGTTGAATTTAAGTTCTCACCTCTTTATTTGGCAAGTTGAAGAGGAAGTGTCTGCCAAAGCGTCCTGGTCTTCGTAAAGCAGGATCTATAGAATCCAGTCTGTTAGTAGCTCCGATTACCACGATCTCCCCTCTGTTATCTATGCCGTCCAGAAGGGTCAGAAGAGTTGAAACAATGGAACAAATAGAAAAATATAAGTTTTACTTACTGGTTCAGTAAATTTTGTTACATTCCACATGACTTTCTTGATGCCGGAATAACCTTCTTCCTAGCGGTCATTCAAAACTGGGAAAAAAATAGTCTACCAAATCGGGGTTTTTTTGATTTGATAATAAATCTGCAGACTGTTAAGTCATCAAGCACTTCAAGACTGTTTGAAATAATCTCTACGTTAATATAAAAGGAGTACCGCACACTTCTGCTCAGGAAGAAAATCACGGAAAATGTCAACTTTGATTTTAGATGTTGAATTTGTTGCAGTGAGATCTTCCTCATCGCACGATTCTATTTGGATTTAAACCACATTATCTATGGAGAGACCAAGATTAGGACAAGAACAGCACAGAGTTCAGCATGAAGCCAATCAGGAGCTCAAGTTTGTATTCTTTGTATTCAACTTTATCCTTCTCTTGCTGGAAGGACCTGCTTTTTGACTCTCCTTCTCTTCACTAGGAGCATGTTCCCTCTTGCTTTGGTAATGCTCTTTCTCAGTGGTTTTAGTCTTGTCCTTTGTATCTTGGCATCTCTCTGTAACAGCTGAGGAGGAAAGGTTTTTAGAGCTACATTCAGTGTCAGACTCGAGAGAGGAAGTATGCCGCAATTTCTCACCAGGCTCACAAGACTCTTTGCCATACAAAACGCTTTCTTTTGAAATGAGGTCACGTTCTTTTGATCTTCTTGCTTTCTCCTTGTCTCCACGGTCATCACATTGGTACTGGGCGAGGTATTCATCGTTCCCAGGAGATTTCGGAGGGTCCACGACACTGCACAAAATAAAATCACATTTCTCACTTCTGCTGAAGGACGTGAATATTAAGAGTAAAACCTTCCAACGTCAAACAAACAAACAAAAACCTCCGGACTACAGGAACGCTCGCAAAGATATGCCATTTAGAAACCTCTCCGGTGATTAGGACACCTTCTTCAGCTCCCAGAGAAAGTGCTTTTTCCCCTCTTGCTTCTGAAGCCATTGCACTAAAAAAGCAAACGCATCTGTCTCCCTACACATGCTGCTCTGAATAAGAGCCAGAATATTCAAAGCCACTCTATTTCTTCTCCCCACATAGCCGAAAAAACACCAGTTGAAAGAGTTTTCTACCTCTCTCCACGAATTTACATTCACATATCCTATGACTGCAAAAATAGAAGGCGGGGCTCAGGAGGAACAGCCAGTGCTGGAAATGAAAAAAAGCAGCCTGTTTCTTCAGAGTCTTAAGCCTATGCTACTAGGAACAAAACAAAACAAAACAAAACAAGAGGAGAGGAGAACAACAGCGGGAAATTTACCTATTCTCCAGGTGTTCAATTGCAAAGCCTCCTCTGGAGGATCAACAGTTGTGAATTCAGTGTGCTTAGGAGAAATCAGATCTACATCTGAACCACAACTATTTCAGTAGTATCACGAACTTCTGTTACTCTGAAGAAGCAGTCAGCACCGTTTCTATGTTAGGAAAGAGCTGAACAGAGTCTGTTACTCACATCAAGTAGTCAGGCAGGTTTCTTTAGGAAGGCTGGGTTTCACTAGAACATTACTAGCCTGTAAGCCTCATGGCATCACCTTCCATCTTGACTGCTGAACCTCCTTGCTCCCTACTATCTTCTTTGCCAAGATACAGCTGTCCACATTTACTTTTCCTACTTGGCTGGACTGAATTTAAGAAGATCTTGCATCTAAGAAAGGGAACAAAAGCTGCTGCCCAGCAGCGTCTGGCTCAGGGAGGAGTGAGAAAGCTCTGTGCAGCCCCCAGGGTCCGTGCAGCAGGAGGCAGGAGGTACTCCAGGCTCACAGCAGCAGTTCCCCTGCGGCCTGTGCAGGGAGAGGCCCCTGGTGGAGCAGGCTGTGCCCCTGGTGGAGCAGGCTGTCCCCCTGCAGCCCATGGGTCCCCCGTGGAGCAGATCTCCACGCTGCAGCCCCCCTGCGGGTGGAGGAGCCCCCGGTGGAGCAGGTGGCTGTGGCCTGGAGGAGGCCGCGGCCTGTGGAGAGCCCCCGCAGGAGCAGGCCCCGGGCTGGACTGGAACAGGCTGTGCTGAGCCTGCTTTGCCCGTGACGCTCCTTGTGGAGTGATCTCCCTGTCCTTCTGGCAGCCCTTGAGCCCTTGCCAGCCTCTTTTCTCCCCTTGGCGTTGGAGGAGGGGCAGGGAGAGAGCGCTTGTGCTGGAGCTCAGCTGCCCAGCTGAGGAAAACCACCACGGCTCTGTCTTGCCGCTGCTGCAGCACGCTGGTAGCAGCCAGCACCGTCTGTTCTTCGAGCCTCAGCAAGCCCACAGCATCTTCCCAGAAGGGATCCCTTTCCTTCACGCCTGACAGGCGCCGCCTCCAGAGGCTGAGGGCTTGTGCCCTGTTTGCAAGCGCTTTCTCAGTGCCCCCTTCCCCAGAGAAGGATCCCAGCTGCTTGGCTTCCCTGCCCTCTGCTGCCAGGCTCCCGCAGCTGCTATCCCAGCAGCGCAGCAGCCAGCTGACAATGTGCTCGCCTGGAGGACAGCTGCAATCTTGTCCCATGGCTCGCAGCTCGCCCAGGGATGGGGATCACCTGCTTCCTGATGCTTTTCTCTCTGCTCTCCTTTCCAACAGCCTCCTGTGCCCTGGGATGGCCCTACCTTGGGGTAGGCTGCCTCGCCTTCCTCTTGCTCCTTCCCCTTCTTGGGAGGACTTTCTGCCCTTCCGAAACGAGATGACTTCTGCATGCATTCCTTCCCCTTGTGTGTATTGGTGCCTGAGACAGCAACGGGGTCGTCCCTGGAGCCAGCTGTAGGGCCTGTGCCAGGCTTGGAGGGGCTGCAGGGAACATGCCAGGGGCTGGAGTGGCTGGATGTGAAGTACTATCAGTAAAGAATTTCTTCCTAACATATATTAGAAATCTAACTTTTCAGTGTAAAGCTATTAGTCCATGTCCTGTCACTCCAGGCCCTGATAAAGACCCCCTCCCCAGCTTTCCTATAGGTTGCCTTTAAGTACAGGAAGGCTCTCGGCCTGGCACACAGTAAAAGTGATGGCAGATCCTTCACAATATTATTTGAATTTCACGTAAATAGAACAGACTATCAACTTACTTAGGAGAAGTAATACAATTTCAGAACTATTCAAAACCAAAGGCATTCCAAACTAAGTTTAAGTTCAGAGGAAATCCAAAGAAAAAAACTAATTTTGAAACTAATAATCAGAGACCATAATCTTCTTCAAATGATAGATTTTCCTCCTGTACTGGGTAATTTTGATCTGTCTTTAATGATCATCCAGACATGGCTTTGACACCGAGTATCTTGCTTTGCCTCTGCATTAAGTCTTCTTCTCATGTGAGGTAAATGTCCTGCTCTTATGGGATGGGCCTAGGAGACACACGCGCTGTGTCTCATGATGCTTGGATATCATCTTAATTCTGGGTGAAGATGAAAGGTCTCACTGCTTCCTGAACAGGGAAGTGGATGTCTGCAGTTAAGAACCCTCTGTCTAATCTAGAAACATGAAGGAAGGAGTTTGCTGGATTGCAAGTGACAGTGAAGAAAGCCACAGGTGACATATCAGACTGATTAAAATGTTATTTAGCTCAGGGCATGGCTAATGAAGTGGAGCTGGAATAGTTTGACGACTGTAATTACGCTCACTATCACTGTTACTTGTTTATAGGATGGTAATGCCTAAAGGTCCCACTGGAGCCTGAAACAAGGTTGTGCTGGGTGCTGCACGTGCATATCTCAGTAGCGCTTTGATAGCTAGTGATACAAACAGACAAAACAGAGATTGAAAGGAGAAACGGGGGGACAGAGATAAGAAGATCTTCCTGCAGGTCATTTAGGGTATGAGCCAGGAGTTCAGTGCATCCAGCTCTCTAGTGCTCTGCTGGCCCAGTGAGATGAATGGAAAACATTGCAGCCTTGGAAAAATAGTGCTTCTTCTAATTCTTTGGCCAGTTTTGATGATTTAGGACTGCTCTATTTATTTATTTATTGATTTTACTTTCCCCATTTGTGCTGGAGAAGGTGAACTTTTTAAATACCTATTCTGAATTCAAATATCATTTTCATTGTTATGTTTCTGTTTTGTTGGCACTATTCATAATGACTTCTACCCTTCAGTGGAAGCAAAAGCTTATCATACCATAAAACTGATAAAACAAAACATAAAACAAAACCAGGCTTAGAATGAAATTTTTGAGGCTTACAAATGCAAACTTTGAAATCTAAGGAAATGAATCATTGAGTCTGACTAAGCATCTCTGGGACTGGAGTGCAGAGAAGGCAGGGTTAAAATTCAAAATTCCGATGGGAAAAAAGCAATGAGAAAAGGTACATTTCAGAGGTTAAAAACTGCAAAAATAAAGTACGAATGACCCAAAACCTCCTTCACATAGGAAATTAAACAATAATAGTAAATGATACTTAAGCCACAGAACCCAGGGGGAACAAAGAGAACAAATTAGGACAGTTGCATACTCGAGGCAAAAATAGATCAAAAGTTAATGATGTCTCAAATGCTGCAAATCTTATTTCCTGCATCTAACAGCAACAACAATGTGATATTAAGGGCAGTGACAGGATTCCCATTGCAAATGAGGGTAGGGCACTAGGCACAACATCATCTGAGGTGAAATAAAAATCTACAGTGATTCAAGTGAAAAATGACAAGCTGATATCTACCTAGCCTATTAACAGCATTGGCACACAGAACAACAACTCAAGTAGGAAAAATACATCACAACTGTGCAAATCAGGGATAGAGGGATAGTCCCCAGAATGGGAGAGTAACAAATATACTTCTGTCCAGGAGAATGTAAAGAGTGATCCAGACAAGTGCAGGCCTGTTAGTTTGACATCAACGCTGGGCAAAGTTTTGTAGCAAGAAGAGATAAGACTAGGGAAGTAGCGGGTAATGTGGAATTTACAAGATAATTTATTAAAGCTAATTTGTTTCCAGAGAATTTAGTAGCTTGCCTTTGTAGGACCAGTGTTCCCCTACACAGGGGATGAACTACATCTATTTCACTTTCTGTGAGCTTCTGATACCTTATCTATGGATTTGGGCTTTGGGGCTGCAAGTGAATCAAGGGAGTTTGCAATTGTTCACACTGTTCGAAGAGGGAATTACCGGCAAAGGAGAGGTTACCTGTAGTGATTCTCAGAGACAGTTCTGAAACTGCAGCTGCTAAGGAGGCAAAGACTCATGGAGAAATGTAGGCTGGAAGGGAGCTCTGAAAACCCAACCTCCTATTCAGAGCAGAGATGACTTCAAATTTAGGTATGTTCAGTACGGATATGGTGGCCGAAGACTAAAAATTACATATGAGCTTTGAGATTTCCAGGTGACGTAAAGTTGGGAAGTACTACCGAGCCTGACAGAAGGATATCCCTTGTGATTGAAATGATTCAGGTGAAGTGACATTTGATAATACAAAGTAGAGCCATGCTTAGAGATTCTCAACAAAGGGTGTTTTTTTTTTTTTTTTTTGTCATGTTTGCTATATGGCAGTCAGGAGTTTAAAACAAACAATAAAACAACAAAACCCCATGTTCATGCACTGTTAACAGAAGAACTGAAAAAGTTAAGTGGTTATATGGTATGTATGGCTATTCTTTTTTTTTTTTTTTTTTTTTCTCCAGTATAAATACACCTGACAGGGCAGCCCTGCCACACATATAAGACATGAGGCAAAATTCTGCCGCTTGTATTCACATTGAACTTAGGAGGAAGTGTTCAGAAGACAGAAGGAACAAGTTGCCTATTGTGTGGAAGGGAATTAAAGGACATCATTCTGCTCAGCCAGATGCCAGTTGAGAGAAAAATATGATGTCTCTGTGAAAATGCATTTCTTGAGTAAATATCAAGGAGAATTAGGAAATGTGTAAGTTGGGAGATACATCTGAAATGATGATTGCAGTTGGCTTATGAGGAACTTTGGACAGGAAATTGGTAGAAACTTCCCATTTTAAGAATAAAGTGCACCATAGATATGAAGTCAGCATTCACCTAAAGAGTAGAGGCCAACTCAAAGCCCCCACAACAAAGCAGTGGACAAACCAGAACACTAACATGTTGTGGTCTAGAGTCACACAGATATACATAAGTTTACTATACCTAAACATCTGAGGGGTTCCTTTGAGAGGCGGAGGGCTTGTGCCCCATTTCCATTTCCACTCTCAGTGTCCCCTGCCTCAGAGAAGGATCCCAGCTGCTTGGCTTCCCTGGCCTCTGATGACAGGCTACCAGAGCAGGTATCCCAGCATCGCAGCAAACAGGTGACAATTTGAGTGCCACAGCAGTCCTCATTGTGAGCTGGACGCTCAGGGCACTTGCGGCCACCCACCTTTGTGAGCTCCAAGGCTGACAGTGACTCTCTGCTGAGCTGCCACGGCTCTCGGGTGTCCCGGTGACAGAGCTTTCGGCGCTAAGCTGACTGCCAGGAGAAAAGGCTGCCGTGAAATGGCTGCTCCACAATGCCAGGAGCAAGGTCTGCTGGGCTGGGGGTTCGCAGGGGAGCTCGGCCTTGGG
>NW_028181431.1:42500-90000 GCF_964211825.1 Aythya ferina
TCCACGGGCTGCAGCGTGGAACCCTGCTCCACCGTGGTACTCCATGGGCTGCAGGGGGACATCCTGCTTCACCATGGTCCTCACCACAGGCCGCAGGGGACTTCTGCTCCGGCGCCTGGAGCACCTCTCCCCCTCCTTCCACACTGACCTTGGTGCAAGGCTGTTCTCCCACTCCCTTGACTCTCCCGGCTGCTGTGTGGCGCAGCGTTTTTTCCCTGTCTTAAATATGCTCTCACAGAGGCGCAAAACAACATCGCTTATTGGCTCGGATCTGGAAAACAATGGGGCCCTTCCCAAACATGGGGCAGCTTCTAGATCTTTCTCACAGAAACCACCCCTATGGCTCCCTGCTACCAAAACCTTGCCACGTAAACCCACTACATTCCACCCCTCGCCTCTGTTAAAAGCATATTTAAGACTACTCACAACATACCATCACTTTACAATTATCACAACAACCTTCACAAACTTCACTTACATCAAAAAGAAAAAGAATTCACCACACCAAAATAAACATAACATCATCACAGCACCGACAAGGTGGACATTTTACACACACACCACCCCTCGTCCCTTCACCACACTAACATCTCACAGTTACTGCTTTCTTAAATTCTTCACAACTTGTACATTCCTAACAATCATCCTGCACATATTTTTGCCCGTTACTTCTACTAACTATCATCCTTATCTCAAATTCCTTGAGCCCCACGTTGGGCGCCAAAAAAGACTGTCGTGGTTCCGCTCGAGTGGGCAGCCGAGCTCCACCACAGCCGCTCTCTCACTCCCCCTCCTCAAAGAGGAATGGGGAGAAAATATGTGAAAAGGGCTCAAGGATTGAGATAAGGACGAGAAAATCACGCAATAATTATTGTAACGGGCAAAACAGACTCGGCATAAGGAGATAGTAAGATTTATTGCCTACAACTAACAAGCGAGAGAAGTGAGAAAACAAAGGAAAAAAAACAAAAGCACCTTCCCCCCCATCCACCCTCTTCCACCTCCTCCCCCCGAGCGGCGCAGGGGAACGGGGAATGGGGGTTATGGTCAGTCTACAGCACTTCTTCTCTGCCGCTCCTTCTCGGTCACTCTCGTCCCCTGTGCTGTGGGGTCCCACCCACGGGATGCAGTCCTTGATGAACTGATCCGGCGTGGGCTTCCCACAGGCAGCAGCTCTTCCAGAACTGCTCCAGATATGGGTCCGTACCACGGGGTCCATCCCTCAGGAGAAAACTGCTCCAACCTGGCTCCCCTACGGGCAGCAGCTCCTGCCAGATCACCTGCTCCTGCGTGGGCTCCTCTCCACGGGCTACAGGTCCGGCCCGGAATCTGCTCCGGCAGGGGTCTTCCACAGGCGGCAGCCTCCGTCAGTGCAGGGCCACCTGCTCCACCGTGGTCTCCTCCACGGGCTGCAGCGTGGAACCCTGCTCCACCGTGGTACTCCATGGGCTGCAGGGGGACATCCTGCTTCACCATGGTCCTCACCACAGGCCGCAGGGGACTTCTGCTCCGGCGCCTGGAGCACCTCTCCCCCTCCTTCCACACTGACCTTGGTGCAAGGCTGTTCTCCCACTCCCTTGACTCTCCCGGCTGCTGTGTGGCGCAGCGTTTTTTCCCTGTCTTAAATATGCTCTCACAGAGGCGCAAAACAACATCGCTTATTGGCTCGGATCTGGAAAACAATGGGGCCCTTCCCAAACATGGGGCAGCTTCTAGATCTTTCTCACAGAAACCACCCCTATGGCTCCCTGCTACCAAAACCTTGCCACGTAAACCCACTACACGGGGTCGTCCCCGGAGCCAGCTGTAGGGCCTGTGCCAGGCTTGGAGGGGCTGCAGGGAACATGCCAGGGGCTGGAGGGGCTGCAGGGACCATGCCAGGGGCTCGAGGGGCTGCAGGGTGTGTGACAAGGCTTTGAAGGGCCTCAGGTCCTGCCGCAGTGGTTGAAGTCGATGCAGGGAACATCAGAGTTGTTGGAGGGGCTGCAGGTAGAATGCCAGGGCTTGCAGCAGCTGCAGGCTGCGTCACAGCTTTGCATCAGGTCAAGACGCATTTTCCTAGAACCATACATTTCCTCCTGAAGGGGCTGAAGAGCATGGAATGGTCTTCAAAATGCACAGAGCAGACCCCAGCAAATGTAGAGCTGCTGCTAGCAAGTAGGTAACTTTATTGTTCCTGTTGTTAATTTTGTTTCACAACAACAGATGCAAATATGTATCTTGAATGAGGGCAAAGGTGACCTTGGATCTGAAGCACACAGGCGTTCGCTAGTGTCCCCCCATCCGGAGTGAATCCAGAATGACTCGGAAGGAAAAATAAAGTCCAAACCAGTGCGTTGTGATAAAGAGAGTTTAATAGGGTAGAAAAGGAATAAAAACCAACAAAATAATAAATAATGATACTTACAGTTTATAAGATATTAATATATAAAAATATTTAATACTATTAAATACTTATAATTTTATAATAATAAAACAATGCCATACCGTACAACACAGTCAATAAAGTGGATTTAATTAAATAAATAAGAAAACCAATAAATTAAATGAAAATTAAAAAATTTAAATTTAATACAAATAAAACCCATTTTTCCCATTCCAATGAATTGCTATCCCCATCATCACTTCCCATTCCACTGATCATTTGCTATCCCAAAGACCTCCCAGTTCTTATCCCCTTGGCATGCCAGTGCAAGAAGAAGTGCTCTGCAGGCAGAGGCCTTGCTGAGTGACCACCTAAGGAGAGGAATTTGATCCAGAAGGCAGGAAAGAAGAGCAATGCCCCGAAAGAAGAAGCAAGTCTTGTCTCTCAGCCCTTTGGTGTCCCAAGCAGCAGTTGCCATGGCCAAGCTTTCCCAGCCCAGCTGCTGCCAGCATCTCCCCAGCTTGCCATTGCCACCTTCCTGGGTGAGGCGCGCGCGCATTTGCCATTGGCGCTGTTGCCATCCCTGTGAGTGGCAAGCCCATCCCCTAGCTCCAGCACGAGAGAGGGGAGAGGGCAAGCGAGAGGGGCAAGGGCTGAGGAGCGTGGCTGAAGCTGGAGCAGGTGCCTGCAGAGGTCTCTGTGCCTGCCTGGGTGCTGCGGGGGCCGTCGAGGAGAAGCCCGAGGTCGGTCACGGGTAGCTGGAGCCTGGCACTGTCGGCGGGGCGCTGGGCATGCTGCTGGGGCTGCTGGAGGTGGGCTGCGGCTGCACACAGGCCAGCTGGCACGCTGGCCCCAGCGCCTTGGCCCTGGCCCCCAGCGGCTGCAAAGTCTCGCTGGGGGTCTTTGTCCCCGGCTGCTGGCGCTGCAGCGTCCTGGCCCCGCTGGCCTGGGGACAGAGCCTGTCCTGGGGCCGCACGGCACGGGGCTCCCCACTCGGAGTCTCCGGCAGCAGCCGCGCTCTGCGGGGAGGTGGCGCCGCTGCTCCTTGCCCCCCTGCAGCCCCCGGGCTTCGCGCTCTCTTGCTGGGTGCCGTGGTGCTGTTGATCGCCAGCTGCTGCGCGCTGCTGCCTGCTTCCCTGCTGCTGCCAGCCACCGTGCTGCTGCCAGCCGTCTTCCCCTGGCACGGTCTCTTGCGGCCTTGGCCAGCCTGGCCCAGCAGCGTCTTCCTCTCCTTGCCGGGGGGGTTCTCTGTCGTCGGCCTCCTGTGCTGGCAGCTCTGCGCTGTCCCGGGGGTGCTGCTGGGCGCAGGGCGCTTGGCCCCCCGCTTGGTGCCGGTGGACGCAGGGGCAGGCGGGGGACTCTTGAGGGGACCCAGGGGGCGTTTGGGCAGGGGTCTCCTATGGTCACTGCGGCCCTTGGGGTTGGGGCGTTTCTTGGGGGAACTCAGGGGGGATTTGGGCTGGGGTCTACGAAGGGCACTGCGGCCCTTGGGGTTGGGGCGTTTCTTGGGGGAACTCGGGGGGGATTTGGGCTGGGGTCTACTAAGGGCACTGCGGCCCTTGGGGTTGGGGCGTTTCTTGGGAGAACTCGGGGGGGATTTGGGCTGGGGTCTACTAAGGGCACTGGGGACCTTGGGGTTGGGGCGGGTCTTGAGGGAACGCTGGGGGGGTTGGGGCAGGGGTCTACTAAGGGCACTGAGGAGCTGGGTGTCAGGGAGGCTCCTGGGGGGACTCAGGGGTGGACTGGGTAGGGGGCTCCTAAGCGCACTGGGCAGGGGACTGGCTGCAGGGCTGAGCGGGGGGCTCACTGCTGGCACGACGGGGGACTGCAGCGACAGCCCACCCTCAAGCTTCTCGGGGCGCAGCTCAGGGGTTGAGGGGACCTCACCGAGGGCTCCTGTGGCTTCCAGTCCCTGCGTGCTCGGCTCCTCGATGTCCTCGCAGAGGTCGGGCAGCTGCGAGAGGAAGCGGCTGAGGGCAGGACTGCTGGGCAAATCGGGGAAGGCGTCCTGGGGCTCCACGGCATCGAGCCAGCTGAGCAGCTCCTCCATGCCGGGGATGGGGATGTCCAGGTCGGCCAGGAGCTCGTCCTGCATGTGCTGCAGCTGCTGGCTGTCCCCTGCCAGCTCTGGAAAGGCCTCGGCAAAGGCATCAGGGCCCAGCTCGGGCAGCTGCGGGGGCTCCTCAGGCACCTGCGGGGCTGTCGCCGCTGAGGACGAAGCAAGAAAATCCCCCAAGACGGGCGATGTCAGCTTTCCCATGGCCCCTGGGTGTGGGGTGCCCAGCGGCCGGCTGTGCCAGCCCCAAACTCACCGTCAGGCGTCGCCGTCTGGGTGCTGGCGGTCCTTGGAGCCTGGGCAGGCTTGGGGGCAGTGGGGCCGGGCAGCGGGGGCCCCTGGTCCTCGCTGAGCCCCACGGCGTGCAAGCAGGGCTCCGGCAGCTGCCCCCGGCTGCTGCTCAGGGTGCGGGGCGTGGGGAGCGCCTGCCCCCGCAGCGGAGGCCCCGGGACGAGGGGTGGCGGGGGGTTGCGCTGGGCGGGGGCCTGCAACAGGCAGGTGCCTGCGGGGTGCAGGAGCTCCCCATGGAGCACGGCCCTGGGCCCCAGCCCCAGCGCATGGTGGGGTACCAGTGTCCCCGTCACCATGGGCTGTCCCCACTGATGGACACAGGGGGCACAGGGAGGAGCGGTGTGGGGGAGCTGCCCCCCGGCGGGGAGCTGCACCAGCTGCAGCTGGTGCCCCATGGTTGGGAGCTGCACCAGCTGCAGGTTTTGCTCCACAGCGGGGAGCTGCACCAGCTGCAGGTTTTGCCCCACAGCGGGGAGCTGCACCAGCTGCAGCTGGTGCCCCACGGCGGGGAGCTGCCCCACAGCAGGGAGCTGCCCCCCGGCGGGGAGCTGCCCAAGCTGCAGGTGGTGCCCCTGGGCTGGGAGGTGCCCCCCAGGTGGCAGCTGCACCCCGGCGGGGAGCTGCAGCACCTGCCCCTGGACCCCCGGCACCACGTGCCAGACGGTGGCCTGGGGCAGCGCGGAGGGGAGGGTGGGTACCTGCGGGGGCTGCAAGGGCAGCGCCGTCGCTCCGGGGAGGGAGGGCAGCAGCCAGGCAGCCACCGTTGGCGGCACGGCTGGGACGACGAAGGGGGAGTTTTGCGTCTGCGCAAGCCGCGGAAGCCGTCTGGGGAAACCCTCTGTGGGAAAAAGGCCGCTGGGCTGAGCTCTGGGGCGCTGGGCTCGCCAGCAGGGCCGCAGCCCCGGGAGGAGCGGGAGCCGGCTGCTGGACCTGCCATGGTGGCTGGAGAGTGGGGCGGTTGCTTGGGGAACCCGGGCAACGGGGGTTCCGTCCCAACGGCTCACCAGCCCCTCGCCGACATCTTGGGGAGGACTGCAGGCTTTGGACCCAAGCAGGCTGCCCAGCGCAAGACTTGGCCATGTTCATTAGAACATTACTAGCCTCTAAGCCTCATGGCATCACCTTCCATCTTGACTGCTAAACCTCCTTGCTCCCTACTATCTTCTTTGCCAAGATACAGCTGTCCACATTTACTTTTCCTACTTGGCTGGACTGAATTTAAGAAGGGAGCTTGCAACTCTTCCTCTTGTTTGCCACTTCATCATCAAACCAAATGAAAATAGAGCTTAGGGAAATGGTTTAGTGGGGACTGTTAGCGTTAGGTCAGAGGTTGGACTCGATGACCTTGAGGTCTCCTCCAACCTAGAAAATTCTGTGATTCTGTGAAAACCATTTGCCTTTAACCTCTTTATTTCAGGCCTTCTTTCCTAGTGGCCATTCAAAACTGGGAAAAAAATAGTCTACCAAGTGGGGTTTTTTTTTGATTTGATAATAAATCTGCAGACTGTTAAGTCATCAAGCACTTCAAGACTGTTTGAAATAATCTCGAGATTAATATAAAAGGAATTCCTCACACACGCTGCGGCCGCTTACCTTTAGTATAGTCGTTGGATGCGATGGAGCAGTATTTCTTGCTTTCGCCTGCACTGGAAGTCTTCCCTTCCTTGTAAGGTTGTTTACTGCTCTCACTTCTGCATTACTGACATGAAGAGCCATCTGGAGGATGGCATTCTTCCTTCTTCTCCCGCGTTATCTTCTGGAAACGAGGATCCAAGTGTTCCAAGGAGCCTTTTGCTTTCCTGGTGTTTCTCCTTTTTCTTCTTTTTCTTCTCCTTTTTCTTCTTTTTCTTACGCTTGCGATTGGCATTGTCAAAGCGGAGCGCACAGAAACACAAATCATGAAGTCTGAAAGAAACATGCAAGTTAAACAGGGAAAAAAAGATGTGGCACTTGTTGCCTATATGAAACTTGATTTATTTTACCACAGGTGATGATTTGCAGCATGTCAGCTATTTTGTGGTGCTTTGTGCACACGCAACTTACTTTAGATGCAGCAAACTTAAGCCGTCAGATTGAAGGACCATAGGTCCTGGTTTGTACACAGATCATTAACAACGGCTAGCTCTGGAATATGTGCAAGCAGAAAAAATCTTTTAACCTAATCTGGAATGGTGTACGGATGTGATTCGAACTATGTGGTCCAAAGCTAGTGCTCTGACACAATTCAGCAAGAGCTTTCCTGTCTTCACTGATCAACCTAACAACATGATCCCCAGCCAGCTGGTGCTATCTAAAGAACTTAGAAACTACCAGAAAAAAAAAAAAAAAAAAAAAAAAAAAAAAAAAAAAGGAAGACATGAGAAGCACCCAGAAAAGAATTAGGATAAAAAATGCGGAGTATGCTGGAATCCTTGCTTACTTGGAATCCTTCTCTCCATCTTTATCCTTAGACTTCTGTTTCTTCCAGAACTTGTGATATTTTTGCATTTTTTTCACCACCTAAAAGCTCCTTTTCTATCTTTCTGTCTTTCCTTTCTATTTCACTTTCACTACCTTCTGCACGGGTATATTTTCTTTTTCTGTTTCCTTCTGTTTCATTTTTCTGGAGACAGTTCTCCAAATGAGCTGACACAGGTGGAAGCGCATGTCTTTCACGAGAATGTCTTCTGGAATGTTGCTGAGGTACCGAGCAACGATGCAAGTCTGCTCGGGGTGTGCTAAAGCGACGTACATCTTCCTCTCTCAAGAGGGAACCGTGAGGCCATCCGCTTTTGTAATGATAATGCTTATGTGACCTGCTGTAGTAAGTTGCAGTCCATCTGTCAAAGGCTGAATCGCCGTGAGAGAACTTTCTCTCTCTACTGTCTCCTGTCGCATGAGGTGAATAGTAATCCTTGTAATAGCCACATCTTTCCCATCTCCGTGCTTCGTCTCGATAGTATCTTTCTCTGCTCCAACTTCTTTCCCCTTTGGATCGGTAGTACCTATTGCTACCTTGTTCTGACCTTCCTCCGCTGCCAGATCTGTACTTTGAATATTTGACTGCTCTTCTGCCATTCTCAGGGCTGTTTCTTTCACGAGGGAAAGATCTGTACCTGCTTCCCTCCCAGTACTCCTGCTTGTGACTCTTTTGCTCAACAAATTCCACGCTCTGAGAACACCTCCTCTTGCTGGAAGGACCTGCTTTTTGACTCTCCTTCTCTTCACTAGGAGCATGTTCCCTCTTGCTTCGGTAATGCTCTTTCTCAGTGGTTTTAGTCTTGTCCTTTGTATCTTGGCGTCTATCTGCAATAGCTAAGGAAGAAAGATTGTTAGAGCTACATTCAGTGTCAGACTTGAGAGAGGAAGTTTGCCGCAATTTCTCACCAGGCTCACAAGACTCTTTGCCAGACAAAACGGTTTCTTTTGAAATGAGGTCACGTTCTTTTGATCTTCTTGCTTTCTCCTTGTCTCCACGGTCATCACATTGGTACTGGGCGAGGTATTCATCGTTCCCAGGAGATTTCGGAGGTTCCGCAACACTGCACAAAATAAAAACCCATTTCTCACTTCTGCTGAAGGACGTGAATATTAAGAGTAAAACCTTCCAAAGGCAAACAAACAAACAAAAACCTCCGGACTACAGGAACCCTCGCAAAGATATGCCATTTAGAAACCTCTCCTGTGATTAGGACACCTTCTTCAGCTCCCAGAGAAAGTGCTTTTTCCCCTCTTGCTTCTGAAGCCATTGCACTAAAAAAGCAAACGCATCTGTCTCCTTCCACCTGCTGCTCTGAGAAAAAAGGCATAGGGGCGAGCGGGGAACAGCCAGTGTTTCTCCAGACAGTGGAGAAAAATGGAAAAACATTCTATAAAGGAACACAAGTTCTCCTTGAGGCACCAACCTGCATCAGAGTGATATGCTCAGTGCTGATCATTAGTTCTGTTCGTGACACTGGACACACAGTATGGAATTGTACTAATTTCAATCCTTCCATTAAATACTATTAGTAGACAGATAAAACTGTAACGAACTTCCATAAAGTCTTGTCTTAATCAGACTGTGCTCATTTTACCTCATTTCCTCTGACAAGCTGTTCAGCTGGCTGGCTCTGAAGGACTCCGTGATGACTTCTCGATTGACTGAAGGCATAGCTCCAGGCATCTGCAATTAAAACGCACAAGTCAGCAGACAAAAAAATACTATTTGTAGTAGTACTGAGGACTAGTCTTGTCAGAATTTCTCCATTAAATGGTAAGCAAGACCGCTGTGAGTTGTATGCATTATCTACACTTCAAAGATAACCCCAACTCACCCCCCAAAATCTACTTTAGGAAACTTAGGAATTTTTATCTCAGCTGAGTTTAAGTTGACAAGTTCTAATGTAAGCTCAGGTCTGCAAATTCTAAGGGGATAATACCACAAAGTCTTACGATCACGTGTGTGCTGTGTTTTCTCAGTATTTCACCTGAATTAGGAACACAATAAACACTCCCGAATACATCGTAGGTGAGAAATTCTCGATGGAGCAAATCTATGTTTCAAGCAATCCATTTGTTTTAGAAAAGAACATCTCAGAAGGTTTAACAGGTTCTACTCGGCAAGTGGAATCATCAAGTTTCAGTCCGTTTTCTTTAGATTCATTAACTAACCTAATAGCACCATTTAGTGAATCTGTTTTTGGCAGCTCATGCTGGGATCTTCCTTTGTCAGCATTCTGACAGGAAGAATTGGAATGCTGCAATGTACGGACTACCTTTCACACCAAAATTCCATTAGAGGACATTGCATTGCATTTCAAATTCCTTTGAAATAAGCCCTTTGACTCCTCCTCAGATTTTCCTGAAGATTCTGCACCATAAGGGACTGTGTTATCAGAGCTGAGTTTAGGATTTTCATTCACTGTTGGCTCCACAAAAATTTCATCAGAAACTTTTTTGTTTGTTTGCATTTGCTTCATTTGCATTACCAAATTTGTAATTGTGGATGAAGGAACAGCCTGGTAGAGATCTTCATCCTCCACAGCACTGCTAAGAAAGTCAGGCTGTGACACAGTCTGACGAGCAGGCAATTTATTGTGAATACTGATGGTGATCTTCTGTTTTCTTGACGTATCAGTAATTGAAGGCCTGGTAATTGCCTGGTTTTGAACACAGGCCATTGGTGGTGCTGAAGATGGCCTTTTTAGGGTGACACCAGTGGTCTTTGCGTCCTCTTTTATGGATCCATTTCCATTTAAACGGCTTGAATTCTGTATTTAAAAAGAAGAAATTGCAAGATGGATTAACGCAAACACTGCATGTAACATTTTGAAACACAAAACTCTCCTACTGAGTGTTTCTACAAATGGTCTTAACACCTAAAAAGAAAAACACACTGCCCGTTAAGGATAAATGCAAGTCCAATAAGCGTATTCAATTCCTGCTTTTGGTTTACTGCAGATTGGTATCAAATTAACATCATCTTTGAAAAACAGCCAAGCAACTTAACATTACCTGCTGCTATTCCCAAATATATTTATTTTCCCCTTTAAACATACCCTGAAAAGCCTGAAGTAATCGTTCTGGTGCTCAGGAATAAGACATTTAGTTTTCCCTGTCTTAGCTAAAGTGACGAGGATAGGAAAAACAAGTCCTCTTTTAAATGATTTGAGGATTAGTACACTCTGCTTAAATAGTCAAAGAGCGTAGCTCTCTGTGCTTTAGAAAGCTGTCTTGGAGGTATAAAGTAATGGAGTCGCATGGCTGCACAATTTAGCAGTAACCACTGTTTGAATGACTCTGGCTGTAGCATGAGGGCTGTGAAGAAAGCTGCAGCGTGGGAAGGAAAACAAAACTAAGATGCCGAAAACCAAACAAAAAACCCCACACCAAACCCCAAACCCACTAGCAGTTTGGTGCCGTTATCTGCCCTCCCGCTTCCCTGAATTACCTTAATCATATGAGGAAGAAGTCGTGGTCCCAGAAATCCAGCCTGCTTACTATTAGCCCCCTGCTGACCAGGAGGGAATGAACAGGGATAAGATGGTGCTGGCAAGTAAAACGCACGTTCTCCAAGTGTCAAATCATAGCGCCTTCAGAAAAGAGCAGTGATCGTAGTTTAGTTTTTCTTTCAGCCTACTCTTGGATTAAATCCCATCCTATCATTTTAGAGGAACAGCTCATACGATATGGAAGCCTTCTCTACAGAAGGCTTCGCCATGACTACAGACTGAAAAGTAGAGAACAGTCTTCCTACTAAGACTATCACTTGCACAGCAATAATTCATTCTTACACCACAGATGGCCTTCATTTCTCTCCTTCTCTAAATTAGCCAGCTACAGATAACACATAGATAGCAATTTACATGAGTGCTGCAGTTTAAGGCCGAGCAACAAAAGATAATAAACGACACAGAGAATTTCAGGTTAGACAGAACTGAATTAGACAAATAATAATCTGCTCCCGGGATAGCAAGAAAAACACTTGCAAAACAGAAAAATATCAATAACAGGAAAGTAAATCTCTTCTGAATACATTTTAAGATTTGTTATTACCTGATATAAAAAAGTATGTAAGCTTGCTGACCAAGAACTCTTTTAATGTCAGTATGCACTACTTTAGCATCATTCATCTGATACCAAAGTCCATTACCAGCCTGCAAATAAAGACAACGATTTCTTTAGGTGAATTGCACGTTTTCCAATTGAAATCACGGATAGGAACAAAATACACACATGTCAAATAAAAATATAATGAAATCTTTTTCCCTAGAAACAGTAGCTGCTAGTCATGCTTTAATTGGTTTGCCAGCACAACCTTTACCCTGTTAGAAATGCTGTTGACTTCTACCTTTACATAGCATATATAGTGTCCTGAGTGACAGCTGACACCGTGATGTACCAGCACCGCGTATAAGGCATAGAGCAGTGGTTCTCCCATTGACTGCGACATGTAGGCTCTCAGGTCCAAATACTCCGGATATTTCACCTCCTAAAGAGACATCAAGAAGATAGAAAAATTATCCCAGAGTACTTCGTGGACTAGCCAGAGAAAAACACTTCCAAAAAACACAGACTAGAATTGATTTCTAGAATATATTTCTCGAATATATTTCTTGATTCACTACAAATAAGTCTTCCCATAAACAACGGTTAAGACTAGAAGTTGCAGAGAACTGTTTCCTGATGAATCAGCCTTCTCAGAGGAAAGCATATGCTTCTTGTCAAGCGGGAACTTTATTGATATTAAGAGAAAGAATAAGCCATAGTCGTTAGTCTACAATTATTGTCTGAAAATATTAACAACTTTCAGCTTTGGGGGATGTCCCATTACACAATGATATAGTTGCATTACAGTGGTAAATATACCTTGTTGATCTTTCCACCTGTGAAATCTGCAAATCTTTTCAGTGATATTGTGAGAACCTTGGAAGAACGGTGTATGGTAAATCTCTTGGACGCAGGAACCATCTTTTTACACCTTAAAACCAAGCAGAGATAAGTGTTTGAAGGCATCTTCTTTTTTCGCCCCCAAAACAAACTCCTTTTAATGTCTCACGCATGCCTATGCTATTTGAATGATATTTACTTGCATAATAGGTTGGTCTTTTTTCTTTTCATAAACCCATGCACTGCGTGTCAGGTTTGTTAATACACAGAAGAAGGTCAATTTTCCCAACAACTCAGAGCATAGCGGGAACAGGAATCTCTCACAAAAGGGTATGACCAGGTTGGATGGCAAGGTACCATTTCTTGGTCTACAAAAGTGGCTATTTGAACTCCAATCCTGGATACATTCTTTCAGCTTTCAAGGGAAATACAAATACTGAAAGCGGAACGAGAGAGCCTTGGTCCCCAGGGCTAGAAATTGCAAATAATCTCCAACATAGGTCGACTATCAACATCAAAAATACAACAGAAGCACATGGTCATTCTACAGGAGGGAGACATTTAACAGTAGGAAGTCTTCATGTACTGAGCTTGTCTGGAAAGACACTGAACCCATCTGCCATCCTTTGAAACAAAATAGTTCAGTTTGACACATTGCCCGCTCCAAGGTAGGACCTACGGTGTAAGCAGTGAAAATTAGCCACTAGCCCAGAGAACAACGGAAACTGGGCAGTTTACATCAAGAAAAGTACTGTCGAGAGCTAATAAATAGAAAGAACAAAAGTAGCTCTTTTTGAATTCTGATGGCAAAATACAAGCCAGAGAATTGCAAACCCATAGGGAATGCCTATGAACAAGACTTCCCCCCTCCAAGGAAACAAAAATCCAAGTCTTTTATAAACTTCCACAAAACTTGTAAGTAGATCCAAAGTTTAGAGGTAGTCCAACAGAGTCATGCAACATAGAAAACTGACATCTAGGATTAAGACCTAATTCGTCAAAATCTTACTCGCTACATTTATAGCAATTCTCTCCATCCAGCTCTTCAGGTTTCACAAAGAGTTCCAGAGCTCTGCTAACAGACGAAACCGCCTAGAGCAGCGAGAAAGAAGAGCGCAAAGTCACCGTAATTCAAAATTCCAGAGACATACTAGTAGTTTATAAGAGAATCTTACTAACATACTCAAGCGATCTACTAGGAGCACTGTGAAGAAGGAGGCAGAAAGAGCATGCTCAGCATTGACCTCACCTGGAAGGCATTTGACTTTGGAACAAATACTTTCCCAGTTGCCTAGACAGCATCTACAGTGTGCTTTGTCATCAATACTGGGGACAAATTCATCAGTCTAACAATTAGATGTATATTGAGGTAGAACAACAAAGAAGTAGGACAGCATTATAATTTTTGCAGAAAGAGAATTCTTTCCCCTTAAACCCAATGCAAATGTGGAGACAATTTACATGGGTTCCACGGAAGGACAAAGTCCAATCCACTTCCTTAGCACCACCAAGCTCTTACGTTTTAACATTATATGTGGTTTGGTTTTTTAAGTTAAACAAGTTTAATTTAGAAAGTTATGCATGTACTTAAACATCATGAATTATATTTAGAAAACATCTTACCTTTATATCCAAAGTGATATCAAGAAATGCCTCATACGTATCCGAAACTGCTTTGCAATTCAAGCACTTCACTGGAAACAAAATATAAATGCTTAACATTATGTGAAGGAGACTAACTGTCCAAATTCAAGTTGTTGACAGATACTACTTTAGACAAACTACAGACTGCTTTACTACTGACAAAAGACACAGATCAGTTCTAAGGACAGGAATATTTTTTCAAGTACCTCTTGATCTTAGAAATCCTCCAAATATTTGATGAATGATGGTGGTAGCTTGAGAAGATCTGTCCAATCTGGAAATAAATTATAATCAGACCTCAGAAGATTTAAGGCACAGAATTAACTCTTCAAAGAGTTTGATGAAAACCAAGGATGATGTAGACTTGCGTTGCTGATAGTAAATAAGGCACTAAAAGGTGCTAGAGATCATTTCTGAGAGTAAATAAAGGACTAGAAGGTGCTAGAGAATGTATGAAAGTGAACTTGTTTATGCTTACTCGGTGCTTCCGTTCAAGCACGCTTCCTGCATAGCATCAACAGTATAGCGCAAGAACTCGTGTGCGTCTTCTTGACTGCCAAAACGGAAATGTTGTCCTATTCCTAAATAAGAAGATGATAGTATTGACCTCATTTAAAAATGAAATCATTCTTGTATTTCTAAAATCTCTCTTCATTGGAGTGTTAAAACCACTTAGACACATCAAATAATTATTTGAAGATTACAAGCTATCGAAAAGAAACACATCTGAAGCCACTTACGACTGAGATTACTGATAACATGCGTAGGCTCGATGGCATCAACAGTGCAACGCAGGGCCTGGTTAATGTGAGTCTCCATCGTGCACATCATGCAAAAATCTTGTTCACGACCTGAAGAGTGAAAGAACAAAGCATCCCAGTCCAGCAAAATATCCATACCTACGAACATCTGAGTACAATTTAAGCTATAGATACCATATCCACTCTCCTTGCTACATTCTCTTCTCCCAAGATGCCAATGTCCCAACAGTCTTGTAACATTTCATTTCACACAACTTGACAGAAGAAAAATATCCACTAAGCCTGTATTCAAATGCATTTTGTGATGAGAAATCTAAAAGACTACTGCAAAGTCGCAGTTGTAAAGGCTGACAGGAATGTGAACTCCACAGGCTGCAAAATGTATTACTCTCTAAAATTATTACTAAATGCATTACTGTCCAATGCACTTCATTATTCCCATGAAGCAATAAATGATCCTTTAATAAACAAACAAACAAACAAACAAACAAATAACTAAATAAATAAACCATGGTGCATTAATTGCACTCCATATGCTATTCGGAGCCCACTGCTAATACAGTGCTCAAAGCCAGCTGCTACAGGTAAAATCAGGCAAATAAGCTTATCTCACAGAATCACTGCTGTTCTTTCACCTTCAGAGCTATCCAACAGATTCAAAATACTGTTAGAAAGTACTCACATGACTGGCTGTGCTCAAGAGAAAGCATGTAATTGGCAAGTGGGGGTGTGTAGGTCAAACACTGCAGAGTAGCATTAAGAAAACATGTGTTGCCAAGATTGTACAGGCCAACTCCAACACTTTGTGTTTCTCGCCAATCCATACAAATCTTCTCAGGTGGAAAAAGAATGCTCTGTGGCGGAGCAATTCCATCATTAACGACTGCAAGAAAGTTAAATTTAAAAAGAGATCTTGTTTGTTTGTTTCGAAGAAAGGTATTTAAAAAAATACTATTCTGCAGGAGCACCTAGAGGAGCTAGCTACAATCCAAACCAGAAAAACTTATTGCAGACAGCTTTAATACCACCAAATTCAAATTGGCTGGTCAACACAATGTTTTGGGGAAAAAAAAAACAAAAAACAAAAAACAAACAACTTTAGTCAACCATTTTAATTCTTCTAAGGCAAGGCTAACTGCCATTCTGTTTGTAGCACCTAATGCCAAGTTCCTCTCCATCTATAATCTTTAACCTGATTAACTCAACTACTGTTTTTTTCCTTATTATAACTTAAACCACAAACTTAGACTTGAAATTATACGGTAAAAACGTAAAAACTAGGAACTAGGAATGACGGTACCCCTACAGATACCAGATTTTTTCCTGAGCAATGTTATCCTTCAAAAAACCTGTGAAAAATGGAAGCTGTGAATAGCAACAATCAAACACTTTTCTCTGCAAAACAGAAAAGACATGGAGGAATCTGTGCATTACAAAAAGCTCCCCGTATTTCTCTGTTGACTGTAAATATATCAAAATTAATTTCTGTAACATCAGTCACTTCAGTTGCCTTAGGGGATTCGCTTTTGAAGTCTTTGTTCACAGTAGTCCCCTTCTCTATCAGTGCAACAAGTAAGAACTGCATTTTCTACTTTTGCTTTGAAGAAAATGGAGGCAGGATAAAACACACACTTACTTAGATCTCTTGGGGCAAAAGCCTTAGAATTTTCAGATGATCTACAGTAAATAGCACCTCCACGTCCTTGGGCCACAGAGACTTGGCTTGAATCTTCTGCAGGCACTATCCGGCCCCAGTTGGCGGTGCGTGACATCACTATTTTAGGACTTGGTTTCTTGGATTTGCCAGACCGCCTTGAAGAGGGCTTTTTAGGCTTTGAAGATTTGGGCTTCTTAGCTACGGTCATTGTTCACATCTGCAACAGAGACAGAAGTTCTGGCTGACGTAAGAATATCAAGAAGCATTCCAAGAAGAAAAGAGTAACAGAAGTCCTGTCACTTAATCTCAAAGAAACAGCCTTAAGAACTAAATCGCTGGTATGAATGATTTAAAAAGAATCCCCAAACTAAACACACAAAGTGAAAATTTCCATCTAAACTCTATCAGTATTACTTTTCGCTTCTGCAGAACTAGTGGCTGATGCCATTTCTTTCCCTTCCGTAGGATTTTAATCCATTACAACTCTGGAGTCTTTTTAATATAAAAATGTAGAAGACATTCTCTGAGGGGAATCAGTTATTTATTGATTTCCGGAGTTGCGCAATTATCTGTTAATTAGTACCTATGATCTAACAGATAATTGTTGCAATTATCTATTGCTGGCATTAGTAACGGAACACTATTACTTCACTGCCTGTGTTTTTCTGTTTCGTCTGCACAAAGGTACCCAGAACTCACTGCTACTTTTCTTCTGTCTTTCCAGGGCTCGCCCTCTACCTCACTGTCTACTGCACCAGTCATGAGGGGTTTGTTGTGATTCTATAATGAGCCTAGCTTTTAAATACACCTTTCATGGGCGTCACTTGGTGACGGCAAGTTAATTTGTGAGGGCTCCTCAGTCTACATCATGCGGTCGCTTTTTCCAGGTGAAAAAGCGGAGCTGTAAGTGGCAGTACACTAAAGCCCTGGCATGCTGAGATCCAAGAGGAGAGATGTTTGGCCCTCCTTTTCACTCCTGGGAACCATATACCTCAAAACCCACAGAGGATGGGCTATATCTCAGAGAAATCTTGGGAAAGGGGAGCATGAAGAGCATGTTTGCAAATTCATTTCTCCCTGGGCTTCTTCTGCTTCTCCAAGAAAGACGAGTTTGAATATAACTTTGGCAGCAGTACTTCTGGTGTTTTACTCCTACCACATTTAAAACTCCTATGAAAAACTGAAAAGTTAGACTAAAAAGCAGCTCTTTCCGTTCTACTTTGAAAAGTTGCATGCTTTCCTCATGCAAAATAACAGGGGAATGTAAGCTAGAAACGGAAATGCTGAATGTAAAACAAAACAAAACAAACCTCAGCCCTCCAGGACAAAAGCCAATAACTGCTACAAAGTCCTTTTTAAAATGCTGATTAGGTTTCAAGGTGATACCGCTTTAAATAAGCGTAATTGTGTGTCCATAGGCAGAAGCTGAATAATGACAGGATGAACTTCTATACTTCATGTTTTGTTACTGTCTTACTGTAGCACACAGGGACTTGTTACCTTTAGGGAAACCACTAACCTCATGGAGGGTTTAAAACATAAGCTAGTTTGTTATACCAAAATGACGGAGAGAACAAAGCATAAAGTGCTTTCAGATTTCTAGCACGCCTTGATTGCTGTCCATTAAACTTCAGACACGTTAAACAAAACACAGTAAATAAGAAAACTCCTAGTCCCACAGCTGGCAAATTGTGTGCAGAGGTTGTAATTAGAACTTTTTTGCCCTGACGTTTTACATTTAAAATTGATTTTAAATCCATTCTATACACACTTTCCATTCCTGAAAAAACAATACGCAAACCTGACAAATGCATTTACATGAGAAATGAAGTCGTCCTTGTCCGATTGGAAGACTAAGGTGACAGCTCCTGGGCTCAGGGATAAGCTCCGATCTTCACCAGTGACAGCTCCTTTTGTAGGATTGAAAGGGAAAATGTTTCAGCAACACTTTGGAAACATACTTAAGGGACAAGAAACAAAATCAAGACTGCAGTGAGAAGGAGAACAGAAAAACAATACTGGGGAAAATGAAAAGGGAAGGGAAGGGAAGGGAAGGGAAGGGAAGGGAAGGGAAGGGAAGGGAAGGGAAGGGAAGGGAAGGGAAGGGAAGGGAAGGGAAGGGAAGGGAAGGGAAGGGAAGGGAAGGGAAGGGAAGGGAAGGGAAGGGAAGGGAAGGGAAGGGAAGGGAAGGGAAGGGAAGGGAAGGGAAGGGAAGGGAAGGGAAGGGAAGGGAAGGGAAGGGAAGGGAAGGGAAGGGAAGAAGAAAAAAAGAAAAAAAGAAAAAAAGAAAAAAGA
The DNA here is from genome assembly GCF_964211825.1 of Aythya ferina. Taxonomy (NCBI): domain Eukaryota; kingdom Metazoa; phylum Chordata; class Aves; order Anseriformes; family Anatidae; genus Aythya; species Aythya ferina. The sequence goes on from NW_028181431.1 coordinate 60,920, forward strand.
AAAAAAAGAAAAAAGAAAAAAGAAAAAAAAAAGAAAAAAAGAAGAAAAGAAAAAAAGAAAAAAAAGAAAAAAAGGGAAGGGAAGGGAAGCAAAGCGAAGCGAAGACCTTGATCTTTATACTGACCAATGAGATAAGCCTTACACATTTTTAAGTTTATTTTTGACAACTGATTGAGGTGTTACCAGGTATTAAGTACGATTCAAGAGCAAATATTAACACTAGAAAGAAGAAATCCGATCCACCACCACTGTTTCAAAATACATCCATTTCTCATTTGGAGATGACGTCTCTCTGACAAGATAGTAGAAAAACTGTAAATACCAATAGAGCTTCCTCTCCCGATGTTCCATATACATACCGATGCTGTTCCTACACCTACACTCTGAGCATAAATTTATGTTGACATGAGTGACAAGAGAGGGTGTTACTCCTCTCTTTGTTTGCCTTGAGAGACACACCTCTTGTCCATTGAAAAGTAAATTCAAGATTCCAGATCACTTAAGACAGTTGCTATCCCCCCATTCAGAGTTCTGCAGCAGCACTCTTCAGATGTGTTTAGCAGTCTCTTTAGAAAATGTTATCACTTAGGACCTGCTTCTCAGTAGGTCCACGTTTGGCCTCCGCTTAGCAGAGAGTCAATCCCAGCTTAAGCTTTCGTACAAGAGCCCCTTCACGAAACGGAGTTGAACCCTGACATAACTGAGTTGAACCTTTAACCTTGAAGCTTCCTTAAAGAAGAAAGCAGCACCCAGGCCAGGAAATAGAAATTAATCGTCACTTTACCCTGAAACGCAGTGGGCTATTCTGTGCTGGCAGGATTGCTGCCGGGCTGGCCGACGAGGCGGCGGGCAGCTCCCCGGGGCCACAGGGCCTGGCACAGGGAGCCGCCGGGGGTCTCCAAGGTCCGGGAACAGCGGCAACAGCGGCAACAGCAGGGACAGAGGGGACAGCAGCGACAGCAGCAGCCACCTCAGCCGGGGCCGTCTCCACAACCGCCACAACGGCCTCGGAACGCCGCCGAACTCGGAGCTCCAGCGTGACGCCTTTTGAACCTGGCCGCGCTGCTCATGGCTAAAACCAGAGCGTTTCCTCCGGCGTGTGTTTACTGTCGGTGCCGGATCGGCCCTCACCCCGAGCTCTCCCTGCCGGGAGGGCTTTGGGGTTGGGGTTTCCCTCCCGCCGCTGCCGCGGGCAGGCCCCGCGCGCAAGGGGTCCGCGCTGGGGAGCAGCATCTCACCCACGGCGAGAGACCGAGGGCACGACATGAAAAAGCCCCGACACGAAAAAGCCACGACATGCGGCCGAGGCAGCGGGGAGACGGCTCTGAGGGAGCTGCCACTTCGCCCCGCCGTCCTCCCCTCCCGGGCCGCCCCGCCGAGCCCCGTGCGCCTCAGGTGCTGCGCTGAGGGGGTGGCTGGCTACTGAGACAGCTGCCCAGGGCACTGCTCATGGCACCGAGCCTGACGGAGGTCAACAAGTGTTGAACAATGCTCTCAGACATCGGGTCTCACTTTGGGGTGGTCCTGTGTGGAGCCACCAGTTGGACTTGGTGATTATTGGGAGTCCTTTCCACCTTGGGATGTTCTCTGATTCTAGGTCAGCAATCCAGTAGCTGATGAGAAGTGTGGAGTCATTCAAAGGGAAGAGAGAGCACAACACTTCTCGTTTGCAGAAGCGGCTATTTGGTTACCAAACCGACGATTCCTTTGCTTCTAGAGCAACTAACAGCAGGGATCCGCTTTACAATGGAGGGAAAAGAGTCGTTGGCATGTCATGTGAAGTAACCTTCAAATCCCAGAGGATGATTTTGTTGGAACTTTATTCAGCTGAAAACACAGAAGCCTTGCTTTTGCTTGTGTTAGTTACAGCTCCAGTTTACTTTGGTTGGGAGGGAAGGCATTCCAGGCTAATGTGCTGTACCTGTTCCTTCAGCTCATTGTCCATAAATGGAGGAGCAAACGAAATCAGTTTTATCTCCATTAAATGCAGCAGACAAAGCGGAGTAGAGGGCGATCTAGCACTTAATTTTTCCTGTAAGCAGGAAACCCAGAACTCAACAACACTTTTCAAATCTTGTCCTGCAGTAAATGACCAGCTGAGTGAAGCTTGCATTTAGAGGATGTGCTCCTCCAGTAGACGGAAATAGCTTTTCCTCTTCACAAGTGCAACTGAGTGGTGGACTGGCAGCTACGTGGTTAACTAGTTGTGCCAAAGGGGTTGTGCTGAATGCACAGAAAAATATGCAGGTCCCAACAGTAAAGGGTTGTCTGTAGGCATGACACTGAGTACAGATGTTGTCTGCAGGTTCGTGCAGAGTGCACCGCGCCAATAAGCACCCAGAGTCGGAATGCACACGAAGGTCTTTTAATTATAGAATTACTTATAGAACTCTGCAGAGTCAGGTACTTGGCCATCTTTCGCAAAGCAAGCACACCTCTGACTCGAATCACCGTCATTTATACACAGGAAACTTGTGAAAACTCTCTCTTTGGCTCCTTTGGATTGGTTATTACAGCTCACCTAACTTATCTCCACTGAGCTTGTGCATTACAGAGGAATACCGGGGGGAGGGGGAACAGGAGAGGGGGGACACACACCGAATCCCACATTAGCATAGTTTAGCATTTTGACAGGTGTGATTTTTAATGTGCTAATGACCCTTAATGAGAAAAAGGTTACTAGAGGTCAGTCTGGAGCTGGTGTTCTCCTTCCTGTTTTTTCCCTTTTAGCCCTTCTCTTCCTTGCTTCTGCTAGCTCAAGGCTACCTGTCTCTCTCCTTCTTTATTTTCTCAGCTAAAAGACTGCACAAGCTACAGGCCTCCCTATTTGCTTCAACATTTCCTTGGTTTTGTTTTTTTTTTTTTTTTTTTTTCCCAGCTCTGGGACGACACAGGTGTGGTTTGATATTTGCCAGTATAGCTAAAACTCACGCCAGTCTGCTCACGCACAATAAGTAGTAAGATTTAAGGACTGGTTTCATCGGCTTCTTCCATACTAACATCCTTCTTATGTTTTAGATATGCTGAAGTTAAATCAACACTAAGTTACTACTTGTGGAGTAATCGCCTTAAGCGACTAGGCATCATAAGCACACCTCCATCCCAAAAGCTACCCGCCTCCAAGGTGCAACCACCCCTCACTGAGCACGCCCTCGAAATTTCTCACAGCCTGTACCTTTAAACGCAAGTGAGATCATTTCTACCAAGCACAACCAAGATATGCATGACTAGAGTCACTCAAGCTCCACCTTAAAGATAGAAAATAATATCAATTGCTTTAAGAGAAAGGGGATGTTAGGGAAGATACTATCAGGAAGGATTCCTTCTGACATCACTCGACAGGCTGAGCCTCTCACTCCCCCACCCCCACTCCATTGGGACGCCGTGGGGTAAGATCTGAACGCTTGCTTATACCAGGCGTCTCTGTGGAATCTTAGAAATCTCTAGAGTTTTGATGCTTTTTCATGTCTTAATACCTAGGCTGTGTACCTGTGCATTTCATGCATGCTAGCTTGCTTTTGCAGACAGTGAATTTATCACTGACAATCCAAAGAACCTGTGTACCTGTCGCCGTAAGAAATTGCACTTAATTGCATTCTTCCTAGCTGTGAGAGTTCTCCTCAAATGCGACTAGAGCGAGGCCGTACTGCGTTGTTGGTGAATCCGTGACCGTGATAGTTCAGCACCCTGAATCCGACGGGACCCATGACGGTCAATCGGCTACACCCCTTAACGCGACACTACTAGACGAAGAAGATGACAGGGCTTGCATGCACTGCATTAGGCTTTGCATGTGAAAACACCCCCAAATAATTTCACGTACATTTAACGTTTTTAAAGGGAAAAAAACAGGAAGGTGTAGTCTCTCTGTAAGCTACAGCCCTACATAGTTAAGGCATCAGCATTCATTCCTTTGCTTGATAGCAAAGTATGAACATACAGAAGAGTTAAATATTTTCTTTGCATTCTTAAAGGCGATTTTTCAGACTTGGGCTTCAGTTGTTGGAGTTGAAGAAATCAGTAGACATCCTTACTTTTACGTTAAGACCAAAATCTTTATCTAAGATTGTGTTATCTAACGCAACTAAACTCCCACCCCCACATGGTTTTTTTGTAACTTCGCAATGATCTTGCTGCAGTCCCACTCTGATGGTCTTTCAGTAACATGCAAACTGCCGTGGCAGATTCTGTTACAGTGCTTTTCTATTGACAGTGTGCATAACACTCAAGGTAAAGCCCCTCATTTTGCAGTGGGGACATAAAGTGTTTCTTTGGACCCTGCTGCTTCTGTTAGTACTCATTTTTTCACAAACTTCTTGAACCTGAGCCGTGCCTACTGAGCCAACGAATGCTTTGATGACACAGTATTTTGTCAAAGCAGTTTTGCTTCTTGGAGCTACAGAAGCAGCTCTGGCTACGTGATAGGGAATTGTGCTGCATTGGCAAAACCAGACTTAGCTACAGACTTACAACACTTGCTAACTCGATCTATTTCAAATCTCATTTTAACTTTAAAGGACAATCAGTTTTGTGGCTCCTGTCTTACTAATTTGCCTTGTTTTGCATGGAAGGGCAGCCTGTGAACGTTTTGCTTTATTGCATGCTTCAAAAAAAGGCTGAGGAAGAGACTGGAGGAACCTTTGCTATTCTATGGACTTTCCCCCGAGAGTGTGGAATTGCAGGCTACTTGGATGAATGTTCCAATGTGAGTAAGGGAGCAGACCTCAGCCAAAGGAGGTGGAATCCTTGCTTAATAGTAAGTATCAGTGTGGGGACATCTTTGCTTAACGGGAGCCGTTTAAACTCTTCATAGAAACAAAATAAGCTGGACATCTTATGTTTGGAAAGCAGTATGGTTACACAGCTGCTAACATAATGACTTGAGTCTACTGCTCTGCAACTTCAGGTTTTGTTTTCAAGCAGTGCATACATCAGTTTAAGCTTTGGACAAGGAGATTTGCAATGCAAATAGTGATAAACCAGAATCAGCGGCGCTGACGAGTGTAATGGTGAAATGCAGCAAATCAAGTATTCCTGCAGAAATGTGAGATTACAAAACTAGCAAGCCATGAAGCACTTTTGTTGTTGTTGTTGTTGTTTTTTAAATCAATTCTTATATGCTGAAATAGCACCTTCAAGAAAATCTGTTTATCTAGCCAGGTAACGGTGTCTCCCTGTAAACAGGAAGGAAATGCCAGGAGCAGCCATACCTCTTTGCTGTCAAACTAAAGAGCAAGTCGAGGCCAACATCATGCCATAGTGCAAAGGCTTGCTAAGAAAGATCATTCTAAGAGGTCTGCAAGAAAAGATGACTTACTTTGTCATAAGTTTGTCAAATAGAATGGACGAGTTAGTAGTCGAGTACCGCCTGTGTCCGACTCTACAGCTGCGGCGCAGCTCCAAGTCCCTGTTTTCTCCGTGGACTCGTCTCACAGTTTTTGCACCAGCTCTACTCCTCAGTGTTCTGGTGACTGAAACGCAGAAACAAAGGATTTTGAAACAGTGAAGATGGGATTCTCCTTATTTCACCGTTGCTCTTGTAAAATGGAAACAGACAAACAAAAAAGGCACCCTGAAGTGGATTGAGTTTTCTTTACATTTCAGATCAGAAGTTGGTGTCACAACCACTGCATTCCACTTCTTTATCGCTCTGCACGTTTAAACTGTCTACTTAAAACTGGGACCTGTAGGGAAATTTTTAAAGAGACTGAAAGCTAGTCAGACAAAAACAAACGTGCAACTTTTGTTCCATGCAGGAGGGAAATCTACTCCACTTATTTCTGTCTTGGAAAAGTGAGAACAATCAACACCTTTCTCTAAGGTGTTTTCACTCCATTCATGTCAAACTGTATCTAACAATGCTCAAAACAAACACTAGGACATTGCAAGCCTCTTCCTAAGAGGTGTATGTTTGATTACTCTGTTTATGCATGCAGCACTTCCATTTCCTGCATTAGGATCTAACAGCTCAAGGAGGGAAGAATCGTTTCAAGAGAAACACCCAAACACCACATAAACTCGTGCTTTTTAGAAAAAAGCCTGCCCATTGTTTGCCATACAGCACCCTTTGGCACAGGTTGGTTGCTTGCACTGTCATTAAAAGAGCTAAGAGGACAAGGGGAAGGGAAGAGCTACACCACTGTGCTGCTAGGATCACAGCTAAGGTTTACTTTTGTGCTTGCCAACTATAAAACTAAGTTTGAACTTATCAAGTATCGATTTACTTTGCACAATTAGAACGGTTTGCTTTGTGCCTACCAAGCTGCAATTCACACTGCTCCCTCCCCAAGGAATTCATAAAATCTCCTATTTGCACCTACCTCTCTTCACAGAAAAGTCACTGAGGAGTGAATTCAGCTGACTACAGAAGGCTTTGGGGCCAAATGAAAGCCATGGAGTGACCAAGTGCCATCCTCTTCAGTAACCAGCGTAAATAGGTATCCCGGGGACTTACAGCCACTTACCTGTGTTATATTCTTTTTTTCGTTCCAATTTTGGCTTTCTCAACTGCCTACATTAAGAAAGAGGACAGGGCAGAGAAGGGAGAAAAGACTTGTTGTATTAGACCCATCAAGGATGGGAAATTTCACCATGTTTACAAGCCAGTGCTCCATGGTATACAAAGAGAAGCCTGTAGGCCTCACGCAGGATCCACATCCCAAGTCTGTTGTGTGCCATATACACGCGGTTCTGTATGTACCCACATTTCCTAGCTTGCTCATGTTGAATTCTCAAAATTATGAGCAATAGCACCCAAGTGGAAAAGATACATGTCCTGGTTTCAGTTAGGACAGCGTTAGTTCTCCTCCTAGTAGCGGGTAGGTTGCTATGTTTTGGCTGAGGATGTGTGAAAGGATGTTTAGAAGAGTGCTGATACCACCCCGATATTTCAATTGCTGCAGAGCAGTACTTACAACAAGCCAAGGACCTTTCGGTGTCTCACTGTCCTATTGGCGATCAGAATCGGCGCACAGCAACAGCTGCGAGGGGACAGACTCAGGATGGCCGACCCCAACTGGCCAAAGAATTCTATGCCTTATGGCAACACGCTGCACCATGGATAGGGCGGGGCAGCCGGGCTGCTAGGGGTTACACTGGGCACTGGTCAGCGGGTAGTGAGCAACTGCATTGTACATCACTTGTTTTGTACACATTACTAGTAGCAGTACTATCATCATCATCATCATCATTATTATTATTTTCCTGTCTTAATAAACTGTCTTTATCTCAACTCGCGGGCTTCACTGTCCCGTTTCTCTCCCCCATCCCAGAGAGGGAGGTGGGAGGGTTGCAGAAGGGCTGTGTGGTGTTTAGCTGCCGGCCGGGTTAAACCACAACAACACCTCAAAGGGGTTGGGGAAAAAAACAGGCTTTTTTTAGAAAAGCAGAAGACTTTCACTGAGAAGAGGGATTCTAGTTTTAAGGTACTGGTACGCCATCAGCATGCTCATAGGCCTCTGCTGATTTTAGCCGGAGGTTTATCAGGCCACAACTCACTGCACATGCTTTCTCTCTTGCTTTTCAATCTACAAATCGAACAGAGATTGAACATATAGAAATACAGTACCTTGAAAAGCGTCTTCTCTTGACATTTCCCCTCAGTATCGCCATACTTTCTTCAAAGCTGGAGACTGAACACCGCAGGATGCTTTTGCTCATTGATCTTCAACGGTGTCCGTTGAAACATTCATTACTGGGAGAAGAATAATCCTAGGGAAAGAAGGAAACAAGAATATATTTATGTGAACCACGTAGATTCAGATAAAGAAATTCTGCCTCACGCAAGTTTAATTGACCCTCCTGACTTGGTAGTGGGGCAACTAATGGCAGGCAGACACTGAAACGCTGCTGTGCTCAAGAAAAACCTGGAGAGAAAAAAAAAAAAAAAAAAACAAAAAACTTTCAAAACTAAAGCTTCCTTTTCCCCACCGTTTTCTTGTGGATAACTTAAGCTTAATATCCTTGGCAAAAAGATATTGCAGCAAAACCTTTCACATAAACTTAGTGTTTCGTGAAAAACTACAACAACAAAACATTAAATTCAATTGGAATTTTTTTCAATAAATTCAATTGGAATTTAAATTCAAAACTTTAAATTCAGTTGAATTTAAATTAAAAAAAATAAACTAATTAATTTAAATTAAAAAAATTTAAATTCAATTGACTGTTCAGAGGAACAGTCAAGCTTGACATTCTACATCCTAGAATTAAAATCTAGTTTGAGTTTTTCTCCCATCTCCAGACCTTGCTAAAGATGCTTATTAGGAGCTCTGTCAAAAAAAGTGAAAGGCTTGTTATATCAAAGCTTCGAACCCTTCTTACTGCCCTTGACCTTCTTCACATTGCTGCTCCTACAAGGGTGAGTACTATCATTTTTAGTACGGGAGGGAAGCTGTCATATCCTTGAGTGGGGGGTCGTTCTGTTTACAAAATGAAGTTCCAGTAAGAGTACATCAAATGAACCAACTTTCTTTGAACTTTAATTCATCGCTATATTGAATGAATGACCTCTGGATTTCTCTCTCCCATTTGGAAGTCAATTTGAAAACAAACTACCTCTGCCATAAAGAGCCAGGCATCAGAGACACCTGTTGCGCCTCAAGAACAGAGAAGGTATGAATGACAAGAGCAGCTGAATAAAATGCAACTTGCCATTAGAAATGGGTGTACTGGCATCTACAGGTGCCGCTGGCATCTCCTCATTTTCATTACTCTCTTCATCTGGTTTCTCATCTTCAGTAGCAGGGTTCTGCTGTGGTGACTTGGAGTTGTCGCATGGAGCACACGCTGCAGAGGTGCGACCTTGCAAGAAAGAATAGATACCAAAGATCTTCGTCATGCATTTTCAGTTACAAATGCAGAGACAAGTCTTCAAATCCTTAGCGTTAAAGCACGTACCTCTTTTCTCACGAGATTCTTTAATTTGTTCACAAAGTCGTCTAAACTCTGTATCCAGTTCGTTCCTCACCATTGAATATGCAGTGTCTTGCAAAACATAGGCGCTGTGACGATCTGAAATTTTACACACTTTAACTGAATGTTGTCTACCAACCAATGAAACTGTTTTGATCACAGAAGAAAATTGCTTTCTTCATAGGTTGGTTCCGAAAGGTTCTCTCAGTGAATATTTTCAGCATAACAACATCGAAGTTAATTAAAACAAAAGCACTAGTTCCTTGGGAACACTTATATCACAATTCCATGCCCAAGTAGCAAAATGATAAAATATTTACAGTCTGGACGTCCAAAATCAGCTAATCCATCCGAAGTCTATTGTCCGCACACAGCATTTATCCATCTATATGTTTGACAGATTTTTTAAACTAGGGCTAAAAAGCACATCCTCACCTGTAGATCTTTGATCCGGGTAGTACTCTAAGGCATTGTTACAGATTAGATCGATGTCCTTCAGCTAGTCTCCGGCAGCGAGGTACTGGCGCGAGTCAATTTGAGTCAGAACTGTTGAAAGATCCATCGGCTCTTTAATCCTTGTGGCATAGTCAGGTACCTGCAGATCAAATACAAGCATTCAGAGGTTTTCTTAACCTTGCACACTGTCTACCAAAATTATTCTGAAGACTTTAAATAAACGACTTCCTAAAAACTCTGAACATTTGCGATGCATCAGAAGATGCTGACATTAACCAGTTTGCTTCTCAAAAATGGAAGGGCTTTTTCATTTTTTCATTAGAGCGGCCACGAGAGGACAACAAGAAGTAGGGACGTCAGAAGCACATGCATGGTAGAGAAGAAACACTGAGGGTGGGAGATTCATTTCACTTTGCTTCAGAAAATCACAACAGTGAAAGCTGAGCAAGCCATCCGGCATTCTCTTTGTTGTCGACATTGAGGAAAAGGTGCATGAATTGCACCTGTGAAGTACCTATTGCAGGCATCTACTTTAGAATGAGATAACTGGGCCCTGAGGTGCTCATTTCTTCCCTCAGACCAGAAGAGGAGCCTAATGACCAGTTCAGATGAGGACATATGTATCTGTCTAGATTTTTCACAGCTCAAGAACCTAGGAGAAAAGGGGAAGAAAAGCCAGTGGAGGCCCACATCAAGAGGACTTTGCTGATCCGCAGGTATATTCAAGTTACATCTGTCTTTGAAATATACGCCCCTAGTTTAGGCTTATCTCATAAATTAAGGAGAAAAAGGCATCTAAGCAGCCAATTGGAGGAAAAAGAAAACACAGAATCACAGAATCACACAGAATCACAGAATTTTCTAGGTTGGAAGAGACCTCAAGGTCATCGAGTCCAACCTCCAACCTAACGCTAACAGCCCTCCACTAAACCATATCCCTAAGCTCTACATCTAAGCGTCTTTTGAAGACTTCCAGGGATGGTGACTCCACCACTTCCCTGGGCAGCCTGTTCCAATGCCTCACAACCCTTTCTGTAAAGAAGTTCTTCCTAACATCTAGCCTAAAACTCCCCTGGCTCAACTTAAGCCCATTCCCCCTCGTCCTGTCACCAGGCACGTGGGAGAACAGGCCAACCCCCACCTCTCTACAGCCTCCTTTAAGGTATCTGTAAAGAGCAATAAGGTCACCCCTGAGCCTCCTCTTCTCCAGGCTGAACAAGCCCAGCTCCCTCAGCCGCTCCTCGTAGGACTTGTTCTCCAGGCCCCTCACCAGCTTCGTCGCCCTTCTCTGCACCCGCTCAAGCACCTCGATGTCCTTATGGTTGATTCCTATTGAGGAGTTCCAGATGAAACAGAGAACAGGATCTCAAAACTTAGTTTTACAAACTGCTGCTCCTATTCCTGTTCCCACAGGAACTGACAGTCCAAGAAAGGGCTTCAGACTTCACTCAAGTAGTCCTGTAAATACTGTTTGTCATTATAAGGAAAGATCTCTGTGCTTTTCAGTGCTGTGACACGCCTACATATCAAAGCTTTTTCACGAGCAAACTGTGTTGGCATTTGGACTGGCTTTTTAGAATGAAACCAGGGCTTTCAGCGAATAATCCCATAAGACACATTTGAGAGTCAGCAGAAGTAAAAGCACTGCCTCTGCTTCTTGCAAAATCCTTACAGTGCAGCCCTAAAAACAAAGTTGAACCTTCCCCAAAACGCTGAGAAGTACGAACACTGAGAAGTTACAGACACACACGGATCAGCACTACTTTACCTTCTGTGGGTCAACGGGCTTTGCAAATTCCCTGAAACGTCTGTCAGTGGCAAGTCTGCCAGTAACGTCCCTCAAGAAAATTCTAAGGTCACGCAAGGTATCCTCCTCTTCCTCCTCCAGCATCCCTACTTTTGTGGGGATCACTCTTGTGGCTTCTGAGGCTCAGCTGGTGGTGCTACAGGCACAACTTCCAATGTCCAATCAACTTCAATTCATCAGGAAAAATTAGCCAATTTACAGTACTCAAATACAAGCATATGACAAATTACTGACAGAAAATGACCACCAAAGCAAAGCCCTAAGAGCTAGTAACGTCGATAGGAAAGTTTTAGATGTACTTCTCATATCCTCCTCACCTCTTTTCTTTACGGGAGGCTTAGCCACTTCATTTAGAATTAGGTCCTCAAAAAAAGGCTGCTCTCTCTGCCCTACCAGGCAACTCAATATTGCACACTTCTCCAAATTCCTTATTAAATAATTTTTGCATCTAAAGCAGAAGGAGGAAAGACATTTCAGATTTAAAGCCACAAAAAACTCATCTTCTATTCCAAAAAGACGAGTACCTTTTCAAATTAAGAATAACCTGAAGAACACAAACTGAGAAAAGTTATCATCCTGGCCTTAAAACGCTACATTTTCAGAGGCTGGCACGGCAAATTCAAATATCACCTTTAAGAATCACCTGTAGAATTAAAGCTCGCTGAAGGGATTGTACGCTACACTGGTAAAGTAATGGCTTTCACCACATCCAACAGCGCCTCCTTTGTATTTACTTGCCTTGCTGCAGCCTTTACTTAGAACCTTTACGGCTATAGAGGGAAGAGAAAGGCTTCAGCAGACAAGTGAGGGCTTTTTGCTGAGTTTTTATTTCTCTCCCAAAAGGTGTCTGAAGTAGCTAGTACCTCTACGTCTTCCTCCATTTTCAAGTTCTAGTAATAAAAGGTAGGTGAGGAATTTCACTACTTATTTTAGAAGGAATTTACAGCCTGTACAAAAACTTCTGTGGGAACTCAAGCACTTTCAAAGCAGTTGATAATAAACACGTCTAGGTAAGACCCGTTCTCTTCCCCCAGTGACTGAGACCAAATCATCAGAATGACAACAGCGTGGTCCTGTTTTGGGCACCTTCCCTTAATGTAAACTCTCAGAAGTCAATGAAGTTCTGCACCTACTTTTACTACAGTTTATTTAGGAATACAACTAGAATTCGATTCCAAAGTTACTTTAGCAGAAATTGGAACTCAGCTTTCCAGCTTGGAAAGCTTTGGCCTATATGAAGAAAGAAACTGATTTACTTATTTTTTTTTAATCAAAGTGTTTCAATTCTCTACTAAATTGCATTATTAGCAGTTTACCCAACATAGCATGGAATGGCAGACTGTCAGAAGAAATCTCTTCAGTAAAAACATCCTCTTGTCATTTCAAGCACTGCATATTCTTGACTGAACCACTTTGTAGCCACCAGAATTATTGTATTAATTTATTATTTGCATGTGTGAGAAGGGGGTGAAAGTCACTTGCTTGACTCAGAAAAAAACTTAAGCAGATGCTTTCACAGTATTTTTTTCTCTAAGCAAATTTTAAGTGATTTGTTAGGGTGCCTGAGTAATAACAGCATGCATTTAAGAAAGCACAGCATTTTGATGCTGAAAGCATTCATAAATTACAAGACACTGAAGAAATAGTAAGGAAGGTATTGACAAATACCTCTTCTGGGAGATCTAGTGACGTACATCAGACGGAGCAAGCAGCAAAACTGGCGAAAATGCTGGAATGTTACGTAGTAGAGTTAGAAAAGTAAGTTTCAAGGCAGGTCCAGCGTTGTCCCACCATAAATGGATATCTGGGACATAAATTGTGCTTGGTGTTGTCTTCTGAGCATTTCGGATCAGCTAGTGAAAAGGAAAGCTTGCGTAAGAAAACTAAAACACGTACAAGAACCTCTTAATACATAGCTACATAGCCATCTGACTGCCCCATGAAATGAAACTATGTGAACAGAGTGGCAAGCATCCTTTCACATAAGGAATTTCTCTGTGCACCCTTTCAGATTATCAGTATTCGGAGAACTCTAGTCAGAAGATGGGAAGGATATATTCAGGCAGTGGCTAGACACCGTAGCTATATGGCCACAGCCACAATCATCACATAACAAAGAAAGGAAATGTCCCGCTTAAGGGACACATCAGTATTCAGTCGTGTAACATGTCTGTCCTTACTTGTATGGCTCTCAAACGTTTCCACTAAAGGTAAAAGTATTTTAAGGTAGTGATGCCAAACAAGAAAATGGATTTCCTGCCTAAAAGTAAAAGCACCAAATCTGTTCATTTTTTCTAGTTAAAACCACATCACCGTGCAAATGAAGTGTTTTCTGAATGTTAATGCTTTTAGTGCACATACTGCAACAGCACAAGTTGTGTATGTCCGTGCGAAAACAAAATAAACAGAAGCCCCAAACCTTGGTTGCCTTACTAATATAATTTAGAAGAAGCCTACAAAAAGTAGCCGACATGCAGTCTGATACAGAGCCATCTACCGGGAGCACACAGTCTTAGGAGGCAATGAGAACTACTTTCTGGATCCCAGTGACATGAGCAGCATTTCTTTCCACAAAGAGATGTTTATTAGCAACACCGCCCAGCTTCCTGAGCTGCTAGCAACAGCCTCACTGTAAAATTGGGTATGGAAAATGTGGACATGTACAACATCCAGATTGTTTGTGGTGCTGTCTAAAAGAAAAGGGGATTTTCAGACAGAAGCAAACATCCCAGCACATTAAAACAAGGCCACCTCCATTACCAATGAATTTTGCTCACCTTACTTGCAACTCGATTGATCCTTTACATACAGTCAGTGAATCCGATGAGAAGAAAAAGAAAAAAAGGTACCTGTCCGCAGATTTCTTCTGGCGATGCAACGTTTGTAAGCAGAACAGAAAGGTCCAGGGTGTGAATGGGAAACTTCTCCAAAGCGTGCAACACCACGGGTGCCACGTAAGAAACCTGGCCGTACCCTTCTTTTCCTACTATTAGCAGACGGGGCTGGCATGATGTTGGTTCGCAGAAAGCACTCCTAGAACAAGAGTTAAGAAAACAAGCTTATAAATGAGGTGCTGAATAGACACACAGATGTTCCAAGTAATTTTCCTATAGACTTTCTTTTCCCTCCCCAAATAATCCAAATGGCAGCGGTACATTAAATACATGTAAGATTTCCAGTTAAGTTATTCACTCATTCCAATTGTTTCACCTTCTTCCCTTGTGTTTCCTATTCTTTACTAAACCAAGACTGCAAATTAATATCCCTGCAATCTTGCTTTACTTTATTATAAATTTATTATTTATTATATATTTATTATATACTTTATTTTAAATTTATTTTTATTTAAAAATAAATTGGTGAGGACCATTTGTTTCCCCACTACAATCAGGCTGTACCTCTGCTGGCTTAAATCAAAGATGCTAGAGACTTAGCCTTGCTCTAGAGGACAGAAAATCTTCTGGACAGCACAGCAATAGAAACTGAGAAAAATAACTGATCCAGCTGTGACAACATGATCTAACTTTCCAACTGTGGGCTTGCATGACTTCCATACTAAAATAGCACAAGATTAACACAACTTGGTGGCTTAACAAATAAAGACACCATTCACATTTTTCTCAAGGTGTTTTAACAAGCCATTTCTCAGTTTTCTTTCTGCTACATAATTCACTACTGGTTTAACAATCCTGGAAAACAGAAGGGCAAAAGGTGGCAACACAAACCCATAAAGTTGGGCTATTTTTAGCTAAAAGGACAGACTGCACATTTATGTGGTCTTGAGTCTTTCAAAGAATGCCATGGATTAAGTCAACGTGTTCTGGTAGTCTACGGATCACTTTGGCTTACGAAGAGAAGCCTGGGCTTTTCAATTTGGTCATTCAGAGCAACTTCATTACAACTTTAGTCCCTCCACCCTTTCTTCTTGTGAATACCAAGCACCCCTTCAACACACAAACTTGATGTTGCCCCTTCGTCTACCACCCCTCGCACTTTTAACAGCTGGAACTGTTTACAAAGACTCAGCAGACCTGAGAATTTAAACATAACAGGGATCTATCTTTCTTTACCTGTTGAAACAGAGGCATTTTTTCTCTGGTCCGTTAGGCATTCCATCTTTTAATTCATCTCCAGAAACCAAGGATGCATCGTCATCACTGTCAAACTTATCATCTTGTAAAATAGGATTGAAATGCTCTGAAAGGCAAAAGAGGTTTGTTAACTTTCCTGAATAGCCTTTGTCTCTTTCTCTTCCATTAATACAGCTTCTAAATCAGTGCCAAAACCCTTTCTTCATTTGAGAGCACACACTGAAAGCTATTTCCTAGAGTTCAGCCCACCACAGATCTAAGGAGATGGCACAAGGCCCTACAAAGCTCTACTAAGTACCACTGATGTGTATGTATAAGGTACGCTACTCTTGGTGATTTTTTTCTCCCCCTTAGAATAAAGGAGATTACGAACAATTTCTGCAGTTGCTAAATAGCTAAAAAAACAAACAAACAAACAAACAAGACCATTTCTTTCTGGAGGAGGTTCCCACAATGAAAGCATGGGGATAAAGGATGTGATGGCCACAGAATTCCATTCATCTAGTAAATATCAATGCTAATTGATCTCATGTGCACGTGTATAGTACGATCCACAAACGTTTAAATTAGGAGACTGGTTAAAAAGGATGATAGCTAAAACAATATTTAGCTTAGACCAGTTATACTTGTATCCTGGTCCTGACATTCTTCAGAAAGGAATTAGAAACATTGACCTAGAAATGCTTCCCCTCCAAAGATCTGAGTTTTGATTTTTTAAAGAAAAATAGGTGCCTTATACTTCAAACCTCAAGTCAACCTCTACAAATGCTAATTATCTTAGCTGCCGTCAGAAGCAGGATGCTTCAGTAGAGAACGCATCGTCCTTTACTGTGTATTGAGTCATTCAGAGCTTCCATTTGGCATTTCAGTTTCGAATCCACAATAAAACCTATGTGTTGTATTCCAGACTTGCCCAAAAAAAAGACATGCACATGCAAATAATAAAATTCTACCACCATTATGTCTGAAAGCTATAAGTTGATTGCACAAACCACAAGTTTTTGCTTTAGCAGAATTATAAAGAAGTGGATGCTGTGGTTATACCTTGCTGTCGGTCCTCCTTTAGTGCAATCTGTGCATGCGGGAAGATCTTCTGCACAACTTGTAAAATATTCTCTACTGATCTTTGAAAAAGTGGCTTGAAAATGGGTGATAGTGCTTGTACGGGTGAAGCCTTGATCCGGTTTGAAGCTGGAACAACCTTCTTCATAGCCATGAAAAAGTCCTTTGCTTTTATTTTAATAGAATTAACGTCTAGTAGCAACTTCTCCCTACTTGCATAAATCTGAGGATAGCATTGGCGTAGAGAGCACAGCGCAGCTTCAGTACAGAGGGATTTGATATCTGCACCACAGTCTCCTAACAAACAAAAATCAAACGTTACATCAGTCAAGGCCCAGGTTTACAACATGCAACATTTAAAGAATTTGTAATGCCAAAACCAAACAGCATAACAGGGAATTCAAAGTGCTACCGCTCTGCAAGGATGTTTCATGTTGCTCACTGCCTGATATCCTGCACTTATGCAGCTGAAGCAGACTCCTCATCAAAAACTATACTCTTGAGGAAGATGCCCCAGAACCACTTAATGTTCTCAGACAACAAGAGGAACGACAACAAAGAGTAAATAGATGAAAGGATCTCACACAGATTGCTATGAAGGCGTGCCAGCTGCCTCGTTGACTAGTTGTGCAACAAGGCACAAGAGCATGGGTACTGCCTGGTACAAGCTAAGGTTCTTTACAACTTGGTCACAAGCAAGAATCCGTTTCTGTTTCAGTCTTACCAATGCATTTCTCAGCTAGTTCATCAAGCAACATGTCCGGTGGCTGAGGGGTCCAGTCACGAGTATGAATCTTGACAATTTCTTTTCTAGCCTGGAAGCAAAATCATTGCATTTTAGCTTGTCCCAAGTTTTCCTTAAAAATACCAACAAGAAACAAACAAACCAAAAGGCAAACAAACAAACAACAAAAAACAAAACAGTCCTCCCTCAAAACCCCTCATCTACTAATACACTTTTCTTACTTGCTCAACTTTCAAGTATTTTACAGTTATTTAATATACACTCTGCATTGTCAACCAGGAAATTGAATATTTCTTATTTGTTATACTGAACTTTTTCTAGGAACCTACAGTGAAAGAAAAGGCATTTATAGCTTCAATAACAAGTTTCCAAACTACGAGACCTAAGGACCCAGAGGAAAATACTGTAATGAAAAATTTATCCAGAAACATTTCTTTGCTGTCCAAAAAACTTCTCTAAAACTTAGCAAGCTTTCATTGGGACAGTCTCATTACTTCATCACATTTGCTTTCCAGTCAGTAAATTCACAGAAAGCACTTCTGGCACAATGCTTCCAATTGCTACAATTACTATAAAGAAGAAAAGAATTATGACTCAAACTACTACCACCGAGCAGGGGCACAATCAAATGCAAACACGTCCCCTATTCATTCATAAGTGAAGGATTGAGACCAAAAACACAACTTCATGATGAAAACACCCAAGTGGACTAAATAATTAAGCAAACAGGTACAACTTTGGGAATGAAAGGTTTGATTATAGAACTAACTACTTGGTGGTATCATCCTGACCATATATATCCAGTACCAGATTTGCCCTCCATGGAACAACGCAGTGTCTCCACGTATCACTCTTTTGTTCAAGTTGTCAATTTTTTTTTTTTTCCTATAAAGTTGGACTTTGCCATGGTAGCACTAACGTTGAATTTAAGTTCTCACCTCTTAATTTGGCAAGTTGAAGAGGAAGTGTCTGCCAAAGCGTCCTGGTCTTCGTAAAGCAGGATCTATAGAATCCAGTCTGTTAGTAGCTCCGATTACCACGATCTCCCCTCTGTTATCTATGCCGTCCAGAAGGGTCAGAAGAGTTGAAACAATGGAACAAATAGAAAAATATAAGTTTTACTTACTGGTTCAGTAAATTTTGTTACATTCCACATGACTTTCTTGATGCCGGAATAACCTTCTTCCTAGTGGTCATTCAAAACTGGGAAAAAAATAGTCTACCAAGTCGGGGTTTTTTTGATTTGATAATAAATCTGCAGACTGTTAAGTCATCAAGCACTTCAAGACTGTTTGAAATAATCTCTACGTTAATATAAAAGGAGTACCGCACACTTCTGCTCAGGAAGAAAATCACGGAAAATGTCAACTTTGATTTTAGATGTTGAATTTGTTGCAGTGAGATCTTCCTCATCGCACGATTCTATTTGGATTTAAACCATATTATCTATGGAGAGACCAAGATTAGGACAAGAACAGCACAGAGTTCAGCATGAAGCCAATCAGGAGCTCAAGTTTGTATTCTTTGTATTCAACTTTATCCTTCTCTTGCTGGAAGGACCTGCTTTTTGACTCTCCTTCTCTTCACTAGGAGCATGTTCCCTCTTGCTTTGGTAATGCTCTTTCTCAGTGGTTTTAGTCTTGTCCTTTGTATCTTGGCATCTCTCTGTAACAGCTGAGGAGGAAAGGTTTTTAGAGCTACATTCAGTGTCAGACTTGAGAGAGGAAGTATGCCGCAATTTCTCACCAGGCTCACAAGACTCTTTGCCATACAAAACGCTTTCTTTTGAAATGAGGTCACGTTCTTTTGATCTTCTTGCTTTCTCCTTGTCTCCACCGTCATCACATTGGTACTGGGCGAGGTATTCATCGTTCCCAGGAGATTTCGGAAGGTCCACGACACTGCACAAAATAAAATCACATTTCTGACTTCTGCTGAAGGACGTGAATATTAAGAGTAAAACCTTCCAAAGGCAAACAAACAAACAAAAACCTCCGGACTACAGGAACGCTCGCAAAGATATGCCATTTAGAAACCTCTCCGGTGATTAGGACACCTTCTTCAGCTCCCAGAGAAAGTGCTTTTTCCCCTCTTGCTTCTGAAGCCATTGCACTAAAAAAGCAAACACATCTGTCTCCCTCCACATGCTGCTCTGAATAAGAGCCAGAATATTCAAAGCCACTCTATTTCTTCTCCCCACATAGCCGAAAAAACACCAGTTGAAAGAGTTTTCTACCTCTCTCCACGAATTTACATTCACATATCCTATGACTGCAAAAATAGAAGGCGGGGCTCAGGAGGAACAGCCAGTGCTGGAAATGAAAAAAAGCAGCCTGTTTCTTCAGAGTCTTAAGCCTATGCTACTAGGAACAAAACAAAACAAAACAAAACAAGAGGAGAGGAGAACAACAGCGGGAAATTTACCTATTCTCCAGGTGTTCAATTGCAAAGCCTCCTCTGGAGGATCAACAGTTGTGAATTCAGTGTGCTTAGGAGAAATCAGATCTACATCTGAACCACAACTATTTCAGTAGTATCACGAACTTCTGTTACTCTGAAGAAGCAGTCAGCACCGTTTCTATGTTAGGAAAGAGCTGAACAGAGTCTGTTACTCACATCAAGTAGTCAGGCAGGTTTCTTTAGGAAGGCTGGGTTTCACTAGAACATTACTAGCCTGTAAGCCTCATGGCATCACCTTCCATCTTGACTGCTGAACCTCCTTGCTCCCTACTATCTTCTTTGCCAAGATACAGCTGTCCACATTTACTTTTCCTACTTGGCTGGACTGAATTTAAGAAGATCTTGCATCTAAGAAAGGGAACAAAAGCTGCTGCCCAGCAGCGTCTGGCTCAGGGAGGAGTGAGAAAGCTCTGTGCAGCCCCCAGGGTCCGTGCAGCAGGAGGCAGGAGGTGCTCCAGGCTCACAGCAGCAGCTCCCCTGCGGCCTGTGCAGGGAGAGGCCCCTGGTGGAGCAGGCTGTGCCCCTGGTGGAGCAGGCTGTCCCCCTGCAGCCCATGGGTCCCCCGTGGAGCAGATCTCCACGCTGCAGCCCCCCTGCGGGTGGAGGAGCCCCCGGTGGAGCAGGTGGCTGTGGCCTGGAGGAGGCCGCGGCCTGTGGAGAGCCCCCGCAGGAGCAGGCCCCGGGCTGGACTGGAACAGGCTGTGCTGAGCCTGCTTTGCCCGTGACGCTCCTTGTGGAGTGATCTCCCTGTCCTTCTGGCAGCCCTTGAGCCCTTGCCAGCCTCTTTTCTCCCCTTGGCGTTGGAGGAGGGGCAGGGAGAGAGCGCTTGTGCTGGAGCTCAGCTGCCCAGCTGAGGAAAACCACCACGGCTCTGTCTTGCCGCTGCTGCAGCACGCTGGTAGCAGCCAGCACCGTCTGTTCTTCGAGCCTCAGCAAGCCCACAGCATCTTCCCAGAAGGGATCCCTTTCCTTCACGCCTGACAGGCGCCGCCTCCAGAGGCTGAGGGCTTGTGCCCTGTTTGCAAGCGCTTTCTCAGTGCCCCCTTCCCCAGAGAAGGATCCCAGCTGCTTGGCTTCCCTGCCCTCTGCTGCCAGGCTCCCGCAGCTGCTATCCCAGCAGCGCAGCAGCCAGCTGACAATGTGCTCGCCTGGAGGACAGCTGCAATCTTGTCCCATGGCTCGCAGCTCGCCCAGGGATGGGGATCACCTGCTTCCTGATGCTTTTCTCTCTGCTCTCCTTTCCAACAGCCTCCTGTGCCCTGGGATGGCCCTACCTTGGGGTAGGCTGCCTCGCCTTCCTCTTGCTCCTTCCTCTTCTTGGGAGGACTTTCTGCCCTTCCGAAACGAGATGAATTCTGCATGCATTCCTTCCCCTTGTGTGTATTGGTGCCTGAGACAGCAACGGGGTCGTCCCTGGAGCCAGCTGTAGGGCCTGTGCCAGGCTTGGAGGGGCTGCAGGGAACATGCCAGGGGCTGGAGTGGCTGGATGTGAAGTACTATCAGTAAAGAATTTCTTCCTAACATATATTAGAAATCTAACTTTTCAGTGTAAAGCTATTAGTCCATGTCCTGTCACTCCAGGCCCTGATAAAGACCCCCTCCCCAGCTTTCCTATAGGTTGCCTTTAAGTACAGGAAGGCTCTCGGCCTGGCACACAGTAAAAGTGATGGCAGATCCTTCACAATATTATTTGAATTTCACGTAAATAGAACAGACTATCAACTTACTTAGGAGAAGTAATACAATTTCAGAACTATTCAAAACCAAAGGCATTCCAAACTAAGTTTAAGTTCAGAGGAAATCCAAAGAAAAAAACTAATTTTGAAACTAATAATCAGAGACCATAATCTTCTTCAAATGATAGATTTTCCTCCTGTACTGGGTAATTTTGATCTGTCTTTAATGATCATCCAGACATGGCTTTGACACCGAGTATCTTGCTTTGCCTCTGCATTAAGTCTTCTTCTCATGTGAGGTAAATGTCCTGCTCTTATGGGATGGGCCTAGGAGACACACGCGCTGTGTCTCATGATGCTTGGATATCATCTTAATTCTGGGTGAAGATGAAAGGTCTCACTGCTTCCTGAACAGGGAAGTGGATGTCTGCAGTTAAGAACCCTCTGTCTAATCTAGAAACATGAAGGAAGGAGTTTGCTGGATTGCAAGTGACAGTGAAGAAAGCCACAGGTGACATATCAGACTGATTAAAATGTTATTTAGCTCAGGGCATGGCTAATGAAGTGGAGCTGGAATAGTTTGATGACTGTAATTACGCTCACTATCACTGTTACTTGTTTATAGGATGGTAATGCCTAAAGGTCCCACTGGAGCCTGAAACAAGGTTGTGCTGGGTGCTGCACGTGCATATCTCAGTAGCGCTTTGATAGCTAGTGATACAAACAGACAAAACAGAGATTGAAAGGAGAAACGGGGGGACAGAGATAAGAAGATCTTCCTGCAGGTCATTTAGGGTATGAGCCAGGACTTCAGTGCATCCAGCTCTCTAGTGCTCTGCTGGCCCAGTGAGATGAATGGAAAACATTGCAGCCTTGGAAAAATAGTGCTTCTTCTAATTCTTTGGCCAGTTTTGATGATTTAGGACTGCTCTATTTATTTATTTATTGATTTTACTTTCCCCATTTGTGCTGGAGAAGGTGAACTTTTTAAATACCTATTCTGAATTCAAATATCATTTTCATTGTTATGTTTCTGTTTTGTTGGCACTATTCATAATGACTTCTACCCTTCAGTGGAAGCAAAAGCTTATCATACCATAAAACTGATAAAACAAAACATAAAACAAAACCAGGCTTAGAATGAAATTTTTGAGGCTTACAAATGCAAACTTTGAAATCTAAGGAAATGAATCATTGAGTCTGACTAAGCATCTCTGGGACTGAAGTGCAGAGAAGGCAGAGTTAAAATTCAAAATTCAGATGGGAAAAAAGCAATGAGAAAAGGTACATTTCAGAGGTTAAAAACTGCAAAAATAAAGTACGAATGACCCAAAACCTCCTTCACATAGGAAATTAAACAATAATAGTAAATGATACTTAAGCCACAGAACCCAGGGGGAACAAAGAGAACAAATTAGGACAGTTGCATACTCGAGGCAAAAATAGATCAAAAGTTAATGATGTCTCAAATGCTGCAAATCTTATTTCCTGCATCTAACAGCAACAACAATGTGATATTAAGGGCAGTGACAGGATTCCCATTGCAAATGAGGGTAGGGCACTAGGCACAACATCATCTGAGGTGAAATAAAAATCTACAGTGATTCAAGTGAAAAATGACAAGCTGATATCTACCTAGCCTATTAACAGCATTGGCACACAGAACAACAACTCAAGTAGGAAAAATACATCACAACTGTGCAAATCAGGGATAGAGGGATAGTCCCCAGAATGGGAGAGTAACAAATATACTTCTGTCCAGGAGAATGTAAAGAGTGATCCAGACAAGTGCAGGCCTGTTAGTTTGACATCAACGCTGGGCAAAGTTTTGTAGCAAGAAGAGATAAGACTAGGGAAGTAGCGGGTAATGTGGAATTTACAAGATAATTTATTAAAGCTAATTTGTTTCCAGAGAATTTAGTAGCTTGCCTTTGTAGGACCAGTGTTCCCCTACACAGGGGATGAACTACATCTATTTCACTTTCTGTGAGCTTCTGATACCTTATCTATGGATTTGGGCTTTGGGGCTGCAAGTGAATCAAGGGAGTTTGCAATTGTTCACACTGTTCGAAGAGGGAATTACCGGCAAAGGAGAGGTTACCTGTAGTGATTCTCAGAGACAGTTCTGAAACTGCAGCTGCTAAGGAGGCAAAGACTCATGGAGAAATGTAGGCTGGAAGGGAGCTCTGAAAACCCAACCTCCTATTCAGAGCAGAGATGACTTCAAATTTAGGTATGTTCAGTACGGATATGGTGGCCGAAGACTAAAAATTACATATGAGCTTTGAGATTTCCAGGTGACGTAAAGTTGGGAAGTACTACCGAGCCTGACAGAAGGATATCCCTTGTGATTGAAATGGTTCAGGTGAAGTGACATTTGATAATACAAAGTAGAGCCATGCTTAGAGATTCTCAACAAAGGGTGTTTTTTTGTTTTTTTTTTGTCATGTTTGCTATATGGCAGTCAGGAGTTTAAAACAAACAATAAAACAACAAAACCCCATGTTCATGCACTGTTAATAGAAGAACTGAAAAAGTTAAGTGGTTATATGGTATGTATGGCTATTCTTTTTTTTTTTTCTCCAGTATAAATACACCTGACAGGGCAGCCCTGCCACACATATAAGACATGAGGCAAAATTCTGCCGCTTGTATTCACATTGAACTTAGGAGGAAGTGTTCAGAAGACAGAAGGAACAAGTTGCCTATTGTGTGGAAGGGAATTAAAGGACATCATTCTGCTCAGCCAGATGCCAGTTGAGAGAAAAATATGATGTCTCTGTGAAAATGCATTTCTTGAGTAAATATCAAGGAGAATTAGGAAATGTGTAAGTTGGGAGATACATCTGAAATGATGATTGCAGTTGGCTTATGAGGAACTTTGGACAGGAAATTGGTAGAAACTTCCCATTTTAAGAATAAAGTGCACCATAGATATGAAGTCAGCATTCACCTAAAGAGTAGAGGCCAACTCAAAGCCCCCACAACAAAGCAGTGGACAAACCAGAACACTAACATGTTGTGGTCTAGAGTCACACAGATATACATAAGTTTACTATACCTAAACATCTGAGGGGTTCCTTTGAGAGGCGGAGGGCTTGTGCCCCATTTCCATTTCCACTCTCAGTGTCCCCTGCCTCAGAGAAGGATCCCAGCTGCTTGGCTTCCCTGGCCTCTGATGCCAGGCTACCGGAGCAGGTATCCCAGCATCGCAGCAAACAGGTGACAATTTGAGTGCCACAGCAGTCCTCATTGCGAGCTGGACGCTCAGGGCACTTGCGGCCACCCACCTTTGTGAGCTCCAAGGCTGACAGTGACTCTCTGCTGAGCTGCCACGGCTCTCGGGTGTCCCGGTGACAGAGCTTTCGGCGCTAAGCTGACTGTGCCCTGGGATGGCCCTACCTTGGGGTAGGCTGCCTCGCCTTCCTCTTGCTCCTTCCCCTTCTTGGGAGGACTTTCTGCCCTTCCGAAACGAGATGAATTCTGCATGCATTCCTTCCCCTTGTGTGTATTGGTGCCTGAGACAGCAACGGGGTCGTCCCTGGAGCCAGCTGTAGGGCCTGTGCCAGGCTTGGAGGGGCTGCAGGGAACATGCCAGGGGCTGGAGTGGCTGGATGTGAAGTACTATCAGTAAAGAATTTCTTCCTAACATATATTAGAAATCTAACTTTTCAGTGTAAAGCTATTAGTCCATGTCCTGTCACTCCAGGCCCTGATAAAGACCCCCTCCCCAGCTTTCCTATAGGTTGCCTTTAAGTACAGGAAGGCTCTCGGCCTGGCACACAGTAAAAGTGATGGCAGATCCTTCACAATATTATTTGAATTTCACGTAAATAGAACAGACTATCAACTTACTTAGGAGAAGTAATACAATTTCAGAACTATTCAAAACCAAAGGCATTCCAAACTAAGTTTAAGTTCAGAGGAAATCCAAAGAAAAAAACTAATTTTGAAACTAATAATCAGAGACCATAATCTTCTTCAAATGATAGATTTTCCTCCTGTACTGGGTAATTTTGATCTGTCTTTAATGATCATCCAGACATGGCTTTGACACCGAGTATCTTGCTTTGCCTCTGCATTAAGTCTTCTTCTCATGTGAGGTAAATGTCCTGCTCTTATGGGATGGGCCTAGGAGACACACGCGCTGTGTCTCATGATGCTTGGATATCATCTTAATTCTGGGTGAAGATGAAAGGTCTCACTGCTTCCTGAACAGGGAAGTGGATGTCTGCAGTTAAGAACCCTCTGTCTAATCTAGAAACATGAAGGAAGGAGTTTGCTGGATTGCAAGTGACAGTGAAGAAAGCCACAGGTGACATATCAGACTGATTAAAATGTTATTTAGCTCAGGGCATGGCTAATGAAGTGGAGCTGGAATAGTTTGATGACTGTAATTACGCTCACTATCACTGTTACTTGTTTATAGGATGGTAATGCCTAAAGGTCCCACTGGAGCCTGAAACAAGGTTGTGCTGGGTGCTGCACGTGCATATCTCAGTAGCGCTTTGATAGCTAGTGATACAAACAGACAAAACAGAGATTGAAAGGAGAAACGGGGGGACAGAGATAAGAAGATCTTCCTGCAGGTCATTTAGGGTATGAGCCAGGACTTCAGTGCATCCAGCTCTCTAGTGCTCTGCTGGCCCAGTGAGATGAATGGAAAACATTGCAGCCTTGGAAAAATAGTGCTTCTTCTAATTCTTTGGCCAGTTTTGATGATTTAGGACTGCTCTATTTATTTATTTATTGATTTTACTTTCCCCATTTGTGCTGGAGAAGGTGAACTTTTTAAATACCTATTCTGAATTCAAATATCATTTTCATTGTTATGTTTCTGTTTTGTTGGCACTATTCATAATGACTTCTACCCTTCAGTGGAAGCAAAAGCTTATCATACCATAAAACTGATAAAACAAAACATAAAACAAAACCAGGCTTAGAATGAAATTTTTGAGGCTTACAAATGCAAACTTTGAAATCTAAGGAAATGAATCATTGAGTCTGACTAAGCATCTCTGGGACTGAAGTGCAGAGAAGGCAGAGTTAAAATTCAAAATTCCGATGGGAAAAAAGCAATGAGAAAAGGTACATTTCAGAGGTTAAAAACTGCAAAAATAAAGTACGAATGACCCAAAACCTCCTTCACATAGGAAATTAAACAATAATAGTAAATGATACTTAAGCCACAGAACCCAGGGGGAACAAAGAGAACAAATTAGGACAGTTGCATACTCGAGGCAAAAATAGATCAAAAGTTAATGATGTCTCAAATGCTGCAAATCTTATTTCCTGCATCTAACAGCAACAACAATGTGATATTAAGGGCAGTGACAGGATTCCCATTGCAAATGAGGGTAGGGCACTAGGCACAACATCATCTGAGGTGAAATAAAAATCTACAGTGATTCAAGTGAAAAATGACAAGCTGATATCTACCTAGCCTATTAACAGCATTGGCACACAGAACAACAACTCAAGTAGGAAAAATACATCACAACTGTGCAAATCAGGGATAGAGGGATAGTCCCCAGAATGGGAGAGTAACAAATATACTTCTGTCCAGGTGAATGTAAAGAGTGATCCAGACAAGTGCAGGCCTGTTAGTTTGACATCAACGCTGGGCAAAGTTTTGTAGCAAGAAGAGATAAGACTAGGGAAGTAGCGGGTAATGTGGAATTTACAAGATAATTTATTAAAGCTAATTTGTTTCCAGAGAATTTAGTAGCTTGCCTTTGTAGGACCAGTGTTCCCCTACACAGGGGATGAACTACATCTATTTCACTTTCTGTGAGCTTCTGATACCTTATCTATGGATTTGGGCTTTGGGGCTGCAAGTGAATCAAGGGAGTTTGCAATTGTTCACACTGTTCGAAGAGGGAATTACCGGCAAAGGAGAGGTTACCTGTAGTGATTCTCAGAGACAGTTCTGAAACTGCAGCTGCTAAGGAGGCAAAGACTCATGGAGAAATGTAGGCTGGAAGGGAGCTCTGAAAACCCAACCTCCTATTCAGAGCAGAGATGACTTCAAATTTAGGTATGTTCAGTACGGATATGGTGGCCGAAGACTAAAAATTACATATGAGCTTTGAGATTTCCAGGTGACGTAAAGTTGGGAAGTACTACCGAGCCTGACAGAAGGATATCCCTTGTGATTGAAATGGTTCAGGTGAAGTGACATTTGATAATACAAAGTAGAGCCATGCTTAGAGATTCTCAACAAAGGGTGTTTTTTTGTTTTTTTTTTTGTCATGTTTGCTATATGGCAGTCAGGAGTTTAAAACAAACAATAAAACAACAAAACCCCATGTTCATGCACTGTTAACAGAAGAACTGAAAAAGTTAAGTGGTTATATGGTATGTATGGCTATTCTTTTTTTTTTTTTTTTTTTTCTCCAGTATAAATACACCTGACAGGGCAGCCCTGCCACACATATAAGACATGAGGCAAAATTCTGCCGCTTGTATTCACATTGAACTTAGGAGGAAGTGTTCAGAAGACAGAAGGAACAAGTTGCCTATTGTGTGGAAGGGAATTAAAGGACATCATTCTGCTCAGCCAGATGCCAGTTGAGAGAAAAATATGATGTCTCTGTGAAAATGCATTTCTTGAGTAAATATCAAGGAGAATTAGGAAATGTGTAAGTTGGGAGATACATCTGAAATGATGATTGCAGTTGGCTTATGAGGAACTTTGGACAGGAAATTGGTAGAAACTTCCCATTTTAAGAATAAAGTGCACCATAGATATGAAGTCAGCATTCACCTAAAGAGTAGAGGCCAACTCAAAGCCCCCACAACAAAGCAGTGGACAAACCAGAACACTAACATGTTGTGGTCTAGAGTCACACAGATATACATAAGTTTACTATACCTAAACATCTGAGGGGTTCCTTTGAGAGGCGGAGGGCTTGTGCCCCATTTCCATTTCCACTCTCAGTGTCCCCTGCCTCAGAGAAGGATCCCAGCTGCTTGGCTTCCCTGTCCTCTGATGCCAGGCTACCGGAGCAGGTATCCCAGCATCGCAGCAAACAGGTGACAATTTGAGTGCCACAGCAGTCCTCATTGCGAGCTGGACGCTCAGGGCACTTGCGGCCACCCACCTTTGTGAGCTCCAAGGCTGACAGTGACTCTCTGCTGAGCTGCCACGGCTCTCGGGTGTCCCGGTGACAGAGCTTTCGGCGCTAAGCTGACTGCCAGGAGAAAAGGCTGCCGTGAAATGGCTGCTCCACAATGCCAGGAGCAAGGTCTGCTGGGCTGGGGGTTCGCAGGGGAGCTCGGCCTTGGGCCTGGCAACTGCGCCTGGAAGCCAGGGACGGCCTTGGTGTGCAGCTGGACACCTGGGCCTGAGAAAGCAAGGTCTCTTTCCAGACACTTGGCACCATCGTCACCCAGTGGCTGTCTCAGGGGGACGAGAGAAATGCACAGCATCTCTTGCTTTCCTGAAAAAGGGATGGATTTGGACCCCAAAGCGAGCTCCTTTCTCTCGGAAGCATCACGTCCTCCTGTCTTTCTTGTATTTGGCTATGACTTTAGGAATCCCTGCAATCCCTGTAGCTGTGTCCCCTGCCAGCTTCTTGTGTGCCCCAAGCATCCTCACTTGCAGGGCAGTAGAAGATGCAGAAAAGGCCTTGCCTTAGTGGAAGCACTGCCCTGCAGGAGCTCCAACATCCCTCTCAGCAGCACGCTGTAGCCCCCAAATGCCCCCGAAAGGGCACATTTCAGCTACTGGGAAGGAAATGAGTTCGCTCAAGGTGAGCTACCCGCTCAAGGCCCAGGTGTCTGTGAGGCAGTGTTGGCAAGGAGTCCTGTTGTGTGAGTCCGTTCTTTGTGGGTGCTCCGTCCCCACAAGGCTTGCTTTTCAAGGCCCA